>NW_017386089.1:158591-170317 GCF_000237925.1 Schistosoma mansoni | reverse complement strand
TCACCACCCAGTGATCAATCAATTGTGATTACATCTCAATCCTACAGGAGGTCGCTCGCGGCCCGAATAGCTCAGTGGTAACGTCTCTGACTGTGAAGCTGAGTGACGCGGGATCGAACCCGCCAGGGAGCATCAGTCCCCTCAGGATTACAGGTACACCTTGCTGACGAGTGCCAAGTAGCACGAAACCCGGGTCCAGGGATTCCTGTTGACCACCTCCAACCGCCATCTTAAATTACATGAGCCAATAACTTTCACAAAACAGTAATAACCTTTAATACTAAACTTTATGATGATTCTAACTTCTAAGGAAATCAACTTAAACTTATCAATTAATTTTGTGCATTTTTCTAATATTTTAATTGAGATAGAACGCTACCTAACAAATTCTAAAATATTTCTTTATATTTTTGTTTTATTTATACAGAAGAAGCTATTTTTGCTGCAACATGGCTTGGCTATTTCAATGCCTGCCTAAATTCTCTGGTATATTCATTATTAAATAATAATTTTCGTATGTCCTGTGCAAAACTACTATGTGCTTGGCATTACAATCGTGAAAGACGTCAACAGTATGGATTGAATCAATTGAAACATTTCGGTGATACTCCGATTCAATTAGCAATTGGTCGTGTTCCATGGAATAAATTATGAATACATTTGTATTGTAGTAATATAATCTCTTTGGTATCCAGTCATAATGAAACATATACTTATCATCTCGCATTATATAATTTTACTAACTTTGTGTTTTAACAATAAACCGCCAACCAAACAACCAATATCATGAGTATATTCCTAAAGATATACAGCGGTATGAGTTTATATTTTGTTCTTTTTCTTCACTACTTATACCTGTTTAAATTACATAACTGTACATATCAAACTCTGAAAACAAAAATAAAAGATAGGTATCATTACCAAGTCTGAAAACAAAAATAAAAGATAGGTATCATTACCAAGTCTTGATTTGATAATTTTGAATAAATTGAGCATTGGGTAGATTGTTATAAATAAAAGATCTTTACATCGAACCAGTATTTTCTGTTTTAAAACTAAGTAATTTTTAATAGACGACTTTCAATGCTATCGTATTATCAGGTGATTATTAAATGAAAATTCTACTTAAACAATAGTTTTAATATAGAGGTCTAGAGGTTAAGCATTTGGACGCAAGACTGATGGCTTTGAATTCGGGTTCCGTATGCGGGATCGTGCATGAGCACTGTCAAGGAGTTCCATGCAAGGACAAACAGTGGTCCAGTGCTTCCACGTTTCTATTGCCGGTCTAGCTTAGATGGACTCGTGAATTCCGCTATGAAAATACCACAATGTCCATAAATTCCTATACTAATATTCTTTGGTACATAGATTTTTCGATATATTAAACCTTTTCAAATCCTTCATCGGACTTAATCCTCTATAATTTTGTTACACAGTGAGATCATATTTTGTTTAGAAAAAGTAATAATCTTCACAACTATTTTATGATGAAATGCCTGTGTAAGCTTAGTGAGAGTTTAGAAGTTGAAGTGTGTATCCACAATCGATCGCTATCATTATATTACAATAATGTCTTCAATTATCTAGGTGTTACCGTTGGATGGACTAAAGTGATCTTTGTAGACACTTGTCAACTCTAATCTATAAATATTTTCATGTTTCAATTGTTTGTTAAAATCAAAGTCGGTTAAAAAGATATTAGGCTATGTAATAACAAATTGTTTTTTTTTAATTTAGAAACTTATATCGATTCTAACGTGATTGGTAACAGCGTTCTACTTTCAATAAGAATGTATCATGGAAATATGAGATAGTGTAATAAGATTAGTTGTGTTAAATTTTGACTACAAATCTTCTTAAATATTATTCTGTATAAGAGACGAATATAATTACATGGTTTGTTTTATTAACCGTTTAAAGTAGAATTCATTATAAATACGCAACAAGTTGATAAACGATCAGCTGTTTTGGATTTCTAACATAGGTTACTTACTTACATACATACGCCTGTGGAGGAGCATAGCATTTTGAATAAACACCGGATAATTAGTGGATATGCTGGTCTCGCTTTTATTATGATGCAAATACAGTAAACTAACTGTTATATGCATCTTTACAGCTGGATCCATAGTTTCTACACTTACCACCACATCAAATTTTCTTTAAAACTCTTAAGTGTTTTTAGCTGCTGTTTACTCGTTTAACATTTCATTATAATAAACAAACTAGCGGCGACATTTTCCTAAACATTCAACCATTTCACCTATTACTTCTATTCAAATTATCAGTTATGATGTAATGAAAAAGACGACATTTTAGTCATCAGAAATATTAATTTGCGCGCTGTTAGCAGTTTTAAATGGCACCGATAGAAGACAATATAGATTAGACGATCAGAAATATTCTAACCTCTGATATTATTTACATAGAATTTCAATGCTTTATAGTTGTATAATCATCATTTGTTATTCGTAAGACTTTGCAGAATAAATGTACACCATTCTTCATCTGATTTCAGGCGTGGATTCACGTAACTACAAAAAGGTTTTAGTTTATAGGGATTTAATTATTACTTACTTACTTACGCCTGTTAAACCTCATGGAGGAAGATAGGCCGCTCACCAGCATTCTCCGTCCAACTCTGTTTTGATCAGTACGTTGCAGTTCTTTTCAGTTGCTATTCATCCATTTCATGTCTGCTTCCAATTCCCAACTCAAAGTGTTCTTTCGCCTTCCTCTTTTCCGTCTCGTTTTAAGATTCAAAGTTAGAGCTGTCATCGAGATGCAGTGTGATGATTTCCTCAATGTGTTTCCCACCTATTTTCATCTTCTTTTCCAAATTTCCTCTTCAGTTGGAAGTTGATTTGTTCTCTCCCACAGTAGGCTGTCGCTGATAGTATCCGACCAACAGATATTGAGTATCTTCCATAGACAATTGTTGATAAACACTTCTACATTTTTGATGATGATTGTGGTAGTTCTCCATGTTTCGGCTCCGTACAGTAGAAATATTTTAACTTTTATATTGAAGATTCATTGATATTAGTGGGCAGTTGTTTTGAGTTCCATATGTTCTTCAGTTTTATGGATGCTGTTCTTATTAGATCCGTATCAGATCCTCCTTGTTCATTAATGATGCTTCCCAGATATGTGAAAGATTCCACCTCTTCCAGAGTTTCTCCATCAAGTATAATTAGATTGATGCTCTCTGTGTGTTGTATTTGAGTATTTGACTTTTTCCTTTGTGTATGTTGAGGCCTACTGATGCACACGCTATCTCTCAAATATGTTTCTTAATATAATTTTCAGTATATAAAAAGTATTTATTAAGCTTTAATATAATCTGATAGTTCTTTTAAGCCATAGATGTTTCAATTTTGTGACTACTTATCTGTATCAAATTAAGCATTAAAAGATTAATTTAGTTCAAGGAATAAAAGTCAGATCAAATGAACCGCAATGTTAAACACACAATAATCAGAAATTCTTTTAATACATTGTTATATTCAATTGAGTTGTCTGTGAGGAGGTAAAAGTATTTTTTTAATTTTTAAAATAAACCTTCCTACATATTAACTTATGACATGTAATTTTGACTATTTTAAGAATCATAACTTTAGACACATAAGAGTTTTCTGGCAAGACTATAAATTATGGACAAGACAATCATAAGCGTTTGAGGGATTTCAAGGTCACGGCGCCAATTTCAGAGCCTGATGCTCATGTACGATCGGTTCATAAAGAATTTTAGAGAAGACTTGACAATTAAGCGGCTACAACAAATGAGACTACTAAGAAGTTCCTATATTTGTAATTGCGGTAATTAAATGACTTGTAGACCTTGTGCAGATCACAGTGATGTTGTCTTCTGATGTAATATATGTTGAAGGAAGACGATTGCTAGAATAGGATTTTTTCACTCGATCCAGATTGAGACTAAGACAGATGATAATAATTGCCGCTAACTGTGTAATAAATGCATCAGTAACATTGGTTGCAATGATTACAGATGTTACTGAAGCTTCGGCTGTTCAGTGGTATGAGTATTGTAGGGACATATCCATGACAAGAATGGCAAACTTACACAACCGGAGTACACACAAACAATACTGAAGCTATGTGGTCGACGCTGAGAGTGTTTTTATGACCTTATCATGGCTCCAGAGACCGACTATTATGGAGCCATATGGATGAGTTCCTCTGCCTTATGCATTACGGTTTTGGAACATTTGAACCTCTTTCCAACCTTGACAAGTTCTTGTACCTTGTGAAATAAGTGTATCCACTTTAATTCTTTGGTCTAGTAGAATATATTTTTACTCTATGCTGACTGTTTACGGATTGACTAATATTTCTCAAGGTCACATAAGATTCGTTCAAAGGTCGTCCATAAGTTATAGTCTGGCCGAGTTTTCTTTCATAACATATATGTATGTTAAAGTCTTACTAGTTCCTTCACAGGATTAGTTTGATCAAACTGAGTAAAATGACCAATATATATCTATATATAGCAGATGGTTTGTTAATAATTCTTTCTTTTTTTTCTCTACAGTATTTACTTTACCATTAAACATTACGTAAACTAATCACCGATTCAAATGATTATTTTTAACACCTACGTAGAAGTTAAAATTAAAAAAAATAGTAATTCAATCAAACAGTAACCGGGTCAACTTTATGATTATAAAATAAATAAGATTTTCTTTTTTCCATTTTGTTTTGAAAAGAAAATAATTTTCTCTAAATGAACTAACTGATACAAGTAGTTAGTGGAAGAAGTTATTACAAATGAAATATAAAGGTTGAAGGAAACAAGATGTTCATAGGAAAATAATATATGAGAAAGGGAGTTTTGTGGAGATCTTGGTGATTTTATGTAGTTGAAATCATGAGCCAATTGAAGCTAGACCACCCTCTCTTCTGATAATGATCATATGCTCAACTAGTGACTGGCTCCATGAGGTATTTCCTGGAGTTCTAGTGAGAAGCAGTGACCAGTGAAGTTGAACCACATCTGTTAAAAGAGATCAACTCACTGAAGACATTGGTGAATGGTCGCTCAATTTGATCGTTTGAAGTTAGACATTAACACCATTGGATGTCGACCAGATCAGTGGTGTAGTGGTTAAGCGCTCGCTCGCGAAACTGATAGGTCCTGATTTCGAATCTTGTGAGACGGGGTCGTGGATGTGCACTGCTGAGGAGTCTCACAATAGGACGAAACGGTTGTCCAGTGTTTCCAGGTTAATTCTCAACTAGAAATATAAATGCTTTATTTAAAATTTTTTTATAAATCAGATTTAATGATGTGATCATAATTCCACATGAATATACTCAGTAACTTTTCATTCAGAGTCACCTTCATGACAAATCACATGATATTGTCATGGTCAAGTCAATTTTGATAAAATGAAGCATTTCGATTTAATACTTTATACTAATCAAACTTGCGTTATTTATATATTTACTCTCAAGAAGTGATTAACATCAAGTCGTGAAATGATAGAAATTCAGTTTTCTACAAATTGGATTAACATAGTTAATTATTATATTGTTGAACGTACTTTCAAATAATTTATTGCCTACAAAATATCTAGTTTAATGTTATTAAGAAAAGAAAATTCACTTTTATACTTACTTATCAGTGACAGAAATACCAAACTTACCGTGATACAGGGTATATTTAACTTCCTAGTCAACTAGTTACAAATACAGTATGCCTAAGATATTGGAGTGAAGATGTTCTTTTAAAAAATTAAGGAATAATGAGTTAAAGTTGTAGTGAACAAGGACATAAGTGAGAACAATCAATGTAATGTATTTAATCTACATTTGAACACAAAATTACAAAATGTCTTAGTGAAACCTGAGAATGTCAATTAATCGTCTCAAACTTCATTCACTTCCACATCAATCAGTCTCTGTTCTCATTCTTTTTTCTTCGATCTTCTTAACCTTCTATTACCAAGCATTTCACTTTCAATTGATGATATATACTACATATATATCTGTTGACATTAATAGTACACATCACAGAATGATTTTGTATTGTACTACAAAATATCTCAGTTATGAATCCGTTTAGTGACAGACCAAAACAAAATAGTTTGTTTATAAAATAGGAAAAAGATTTTTGTTTTAATCAGAAATTGTTCAATTATGAATTATTGAAATATGTAACACAAATTCACTCAACCACATAAATCTGACAATTTAAAAAACTAAACGTCTTTGAAAATAATAAATTTTTCTATGGGTTTTTCACTACAATTCAATCTTGATCTACCGTTTGATTTATGATGTTTTGAACATTTGGTCGTGAGATGTTTTCGACATTGTATTTTGTTGATGTTTATAGTTAGATCTATTTATTTAAAGTTTAGTTGACATTTCAAAAATAAAAACAACAAATTTAAAGAGAAAAGAAGTTAGGGAGAAACAGATGTTATAAAGTATGAATCTATTTTCATATTTGAAAGCGTGAGTCAATTGAAGCTAGACCAACAGAGAAAACCTGGAAGCACTGGAAGGCCGTTTCGAGAGGTATATCCAGGAGTTCTAGTGAGAAGCAATGATCAATGGAGTTCACACCACGTCTGTTGTGAGGTAGGAACTCACTGAAGACAATTGATGAATGGTTGCTCAACTTCGTGGATTGGTTGGAGTTAGACATAAACACCATCGGATGCCGGCTCAGTGGTCTATCGGTTAAGTGCTCTGGCACGAGACCGGTAGGTCCTGGGTTGGAATCTCGCGAGGCTGGATCGTGGATGCGCACTGCTGAGGAGTCTCACAATAGGACGAGATGGGTGTCCAGTGCTTTCAGGTTTTCGATGGTGGTCAAGCTTCAATTGATACACGCTTTCAACTATGAAAATCCTTAATCTCCACAAAACCCCTTTCGATGAATCTACTTTCCCAGAATTTAAAATGTTACCATTAATATTGATTACACTAAGTAAGCTTTATATATGCCAACAGTTACACACAGTTTTGGATGGATAAATTTACTCATATGGCGTTTTTGAGGACTAGATTGTAACTGCAAAATTTTATTGTCATAGTAAATAGAATCATTACAACCTGTGATATGTAAACTCTTTTAGATGGTCTCATTATTTGTTAAATTATTATGGAGATTTATATCTTAATTGGTTAATAGAGTCGATTGAGCTGCTTACCGAATAAAACTCGGAGAAAACACCAAGTATATTTTGACAGTTCCTCAATCACATGTTTATCTACATTACGGTATACATTTTCCTATCTATCATGACTGATATACTTTGCTGTGACTAAATACGTAAAGAGTTTTATATGAATTTAAAAAAATATTCTAGGAAAGACAATATACAATTGACTTTGTTATATCGTATGAGGGCGTGCCCTCTTTAATATATGAACATACTGATTCCCGCCAATTAGAGAGAGGCGAATTTATTGATCGCCCAATGATACACAAAAGCCGTATGAGCAGTCTTGAGCACTACTTGGTCCTGCTTTCTGCTTAGTCCAGCCAGTTAGGTCCAGAACACTAATAACAGCCTCTGCAACATGAATCATTATTCTCAAACATACTGCAACATGAATCATTCTCAAACATACTAGGTCTATATAAAATAGAAAATAACTTTTGTACAAGATTTGGCCAAATGTGGCTGTGAATAGGGAGAACAGTAATTAATGGACTTGGGATAACTGAAGAGTGGTATACCGCATAATTATAGTCTATGGGTCAAAATAAAGCTAATAATAAAACGAACATGAATATGAATAGTTACGTTACTTAACAATTATACAATAGGAAATATACATATCATACTGATCCATAAATAGTTCTCAAAGTTAACATTCATAACTCTTCACTGGATACAATAGACTCACACTAAACAACACTCTATTTTCTAAGAGCTTTTCCCAAGTTTCCGGTCAAATACGTTGAGAGCATTTCAACTGTTTACTGACTACAGAATATTTTAGTAATTATAAAAGGTGTTAATTCTTCAGTTGATGAAGTGAAAGATAGGTTAATGTTAATATTTCGTTCCTCCAACATAAACACAAGATAAATTTAGAAAAATGGAGAAGGTATTAAAGTCATGGACAAGTAATCTTATGAAATATGCAGTGATGACAATTGTATCCTTTCCTCCGATATAGTTAAATATCGAGAATAATGTCTACAAGAACACTATCTGTTAGTTTTATTCTCATAGTATTATGCTCGGCATATTAGATATGTTTAAACTATCAAGGGACTATATGCTCTGTCCACCTTTTAGGGATAATAAAATATATACATCAGTGTTAACCTCAAGTATTTGTCTACCAGAACCGTTATAATCTCTCTCAACAACTAGATAAAATTACCTCACTGATCAATATTTAATTGTTTGTATTTGTAATAAAAAGATCCATTCGAAAAGACAATGTCGTTTCCTATATTTATCTCGCTAAGAAAAATGTCCACTATATATATATTTCACCTAATTTCTGACCAATGAATAAGATAAAAAATGAAAGGGGATATAAATGACAATAAAAATTTTTTCTCAATCAATGAAAACATCATAATCACACAACCGTTAGTTGATAAGATAACATAGAAGTATATTTCAAGAGAACTATAACATGGATAATGAATTCTCAATGAATCAGTCAAGATCAATGTCATATTACGGATAGATATACAAGAGTTACAGAATTAAGAAAATTCACAATAAATTGTTGAACAGGTGTTGGACAGTAACTATCTGAAAGTCAAAGATTATGTATATAAGTTGTTAATTAATTCTAGAAAATTTGGATAGTTTCATTAGACTTACACGACTGAGTGAATGAAAATCATTGAAAATGATTTTATCCAAGAGTGTATTACGTAACGAAATATGAAGAATAGCAAGACTACCATTGTTAATCAAAGTGATAATAGTTTGAGAAGATTAAATGGAAAACATCAACTTATTATGAAAGTGATAAATTGATAAGTATCTTTTTCTCAACGGATATATTTTAATAGTTGAGATCATCAATCAATTGAAGCCAGACAACCATGGAAAACCTGGAAGTACTGGACTACCATTTCGTCCTATTATGTGACTCCTCAGCAGTGAGCATCCACGATCCTGTCTCGCGAGATTCGAACCCAGGACCTATCAGTCTCGCGCGTGAGCACTTAACCATCTAGTGCTTACAGGCTTTCCATGGTGGTCTAGCTTCAATTGATTCATGATCTCTACTGATAAAATTACTACAATATCCACAAAATCCCTTCGGATATATTTTAGTTTGAGGTTTTCAATGGTGACTGCTTGATCAATATGTAAAATTATTGCGTTTTCGTCTGTCAGTTATTTGGAAAGATTAAACAATGTCAGAAGTTAATATTATGGTGATAAAAAAATTTATAAATATGATTGTACTGTTAGGATAAAATTAATCATCGTGTTAAGAATCCAAACCGTGAATTCGTCAGTGTTCAATGAAGGTCTTGACTTAACAATTTTGAAATTCCAAACAATCAAGAATTATAGTAATTTGGTAATTCAAGCTATAATAAATAAAGATGGCTAAAGAATGGAATATTATTAACTATGTTAGATCACATACATTTACTACTACTGGTGTTCTTCCACTTCACGGACCGAATCGAACTGATTGTTAATCAGACTAAAATGGTTCGTTAAGTAACTCCTATGACACTTATATCATCTGTAAGTGATAAACGTTTGCTAAACATTACTCAGTTTACGTGTCTAACATTTGAATCAACAGCGTTTCTTATGCTCATCAATGTATCTATTAAAAACCAGAAGAGAATAGACAAAACTGTTTACATAATTGATAAAATTAAGAACGGACTACATTTGAGGTATATAATGTATACTTTTAATGTAACTTGATAATGATGCGCACTAGAAAATTCTATTAATTACATATTTACAAATTTAATTACCTGGTTATACACAGCTAGATAAGGAGAGTGTTATTCAGTTTTATAAACATGCAGCGTTTGTAGCCGATCATTTCAAAAGGGTATGATTACTGCTGATTGATAGCACTTAGATATTAAAATAGATATATTTTTCATTAGGAAATGGAACAAAATATGTATGTCAACTGATGTACTCTAATCCTCCAAATATGAGAACAGATAGTATTTTATTCAGATAAATATATACACAGAGAAAGTTATTACGAAGAATGCAATACAGTGCATATAGATTAAACTTTGCAACGATAGTAGTTGGAATAAAAATAAACGAATATTGAATTTTTTTACCGTTTGGAAATAAGATTCACTTGACACTTTTTAACAGAAAGTGTTAATTTCAACATGTATACTACATGTGTGGTGTGTGCTACTGATATCGACAAATAAAAGTAGTATATATCATCAATCGAAAGTGAACTGCCTGGTAGTAGAAGGTTTAGAAGTTCAAAGAAAAGAGAATGAGAACAGAGAATGATTGATGCGGAAGCGAAGAAACAATGAAGTCTGAGACGATTGATTGGCATTTTGCAAATGAGGCATTTACTATATGGTTCTCAGGTTTTCCTAAGATATTTTGTAATTTTGTGTACAAATACATTCGATTGTCTTTAGTTATGTTATCATTCACTACAATGTAATGCTAAACAATAATTGTCATTAACTTAATAAGTGTAGTTTTAAATCATTATCATCTTCTGTCAACCTCTATTTTATTTTGTCCAAGATGTAAACATTCAATGTTACAACCAGACTATCGATAAACTGGTCAAAAATCGATTTTCGGATTGCTAACTCATCACTTAAAATTCATTTCATCAGTTTGAGATGTTTTCATGATACCAAACAATGAGATGAAGAAGATACAATGTAACGAAAAAGAAAATTTTATGTAACCATTTCAAGCTATACTCAATTAATCTAATTCTCATCACAAGGAAAATTTTTATTCGAAAGCTAAGAACACAAAGTCTGTACTGAATAAACACGATTTCATAGTGACACTTTTCAGTTGCTGTTTATTTAAATAATCTTATAGTTGTAGTTCAGTTTTCTTATGAAAGCTGGGTTCATCAATAGCTTTTCTGTTAAGTAATAATGCTCTGTTTTCAACAAATAACTTTGTTATCAGAAGGGGGTTTTGTGGATATTTTAGTAATTTTATATAGTTGAGACTGATAGGTTCTGAGTTGGAATCTCGCGAGACAGGATCATGGATGCTCACAATAGGACTAAACGGGTGTCCAGTGCTTCCAGGTTTTCCATGGTGGTCTGGCTTCAATTGAATCATGATTTCAACTATAAAAACAACTTTCTTATTTTATATTTAGGAAATTTAACGTACCAGTTGAAACTAAGGAAGGTGTTCATTTCAATAAATTTATATTATAAGAAACCAAATGAATCTAATATTTAATGTGAAGGTAGAGTTGATAGAATTTTTATTAAACAAACAACACCTTTAATCCATCTGTATTGATTATTTGAGATTTCCCATTGATGTTTAGGATTGTAATTGATCAGTCTTTTCTTAGTAAATGTGCATTCTGTGAAGATTGCCTGTGTATTGCTCAATGTCACAAACATTATAAGTGAAAATGGATGATGGTTATCATGTCTTTAACTGTTTTTTTCAGAAACATTATATAACATATTCATAAGTGCTTGTTCACATTTATCTTATCTTGATTGTTGTAATTACACGTTCAGATAACTGTTAACTTAAATGTAA
>NW_017386089.1:157648-158391 GCF_000237925.1 Schistosoma mansoni | reverse complement strand
GTCCTGTATTCCACTGCTAGCTACTATCCATCTTTGCTTACAATGCTCGTGAATTAAGGCAATATCGAAGCAATACGCACAGTATGCACATATGGCCAATAAGAGACTAACCAGTTGCAGTCCTAAATATCAATGGGAAGATTGAAACAAACAATACTAAGTGTACGTAATGATTGTTTTATTTTTCTCAGACATTTAATTAATTAATACATTCATCAATCCTATTCACATTACGTATAAAAAAAAGAATGATACTATAGAAAATTAAGAAAAATTGATTATATCAATAGTAGACTACATTAATTACTTAATGTTTCTTTCCAAATAATACCTATCTTATTCTTATTCGTTCATCTTTTTAAAAGAGAAAACAAAAAGGAAATGGTTTTTCCATCTTTTAATTTAAATTACCAATGTAACATAGCAACTACTTGTGTATGTGTCTATTAGCTTTCGAAATTTTTCTCTCTTATATAAAGTAAAAGTTGATTAAATAGATAAGTTCGGATAATATATATGTATGTTGTGTATATTCCCATCATAAAAACCATTCTATTAGTTACCAAATAGTGGTTAGATAAGATACTATCTATCTAGTTGGATAACATATGCACTTTATTGAAAGTTAACATTTATATTTGTCTAATTAACTAAAAATCTGTATATTTTGCTTATATTCATCTAACAGTTCAATGGTATGAAATTGTTTTCATAACAAAATAAAAGTTTATACAAAAATGTTT
>NW_017386089.1:108670-157426 GCF_000237925.1 Schistosoma mansoni | reverse complement strand
AAGAGCAGCATATTTACAACTGAAGAACATCTGGAACTCAAAACAATTGTCAACCAACACCGAGATCGGAATTTTCAATACAAATGTCAAAACAGTTATATTGCATGGGGCGTGGAGACGTGGAGAACTATGAAAGTCATCATCCAGAAGATACAGGTGTTTACTAACAGTTGTCTACGCAAGAGACTTCGGATCCGTTGGCCAGACACAATCAGCAACAAGTTACTGTGGGAGAGGACAAACCAGATTCTAGTGGAGGAAGAAATCAGGAAGAAGCGCTGGAAGTGGATAGGATACACATCGAGGAAATCACCCAACTGTGTCACAAGGCAAGCCCTCACATGGAATCCTGAAGGCCAACGAAGAAGAGGAAGACCGAAGAACACATTACGACGAGGAATGGAGACAGACATGAGAAGAATGAACAAACGATGGATAGAACTAGAAAGGAAGACCCAGAACATATATTAGTGTAGAGCCATGATGAAAAACTAATTGAAAAGAAATTTCTTCGCTCGTTTCGTTCCTTTTTAATTAACAAATATCAAAATGGGAATTTTCACTTTATATATATATTAGATGGATTATTTCTGGAAATGAAGTCAAGGATGAATATTTCGAACTATTTAGGACTCGTTAGCTGGATGTATCATCATCCCAGCTTCAATGTTCATATAAATGCTCGAAATCAGTACTTTTTATTCTAAGTGCCAATATGCTATACTTCGATTTAGGAAATTCAGTTAGCCGTCTACTTATTTTTGACGTTCACATCATCAGTAACTATCTGTTCTCAGTAACTTGGATAATGCGTTGTTCATTCAAAGCGACCAGCACTGTTTTCGGCCCCGGAGTGAATATCAAGACTGAGATGCATGTAAACCATAACCATGACTAGTCTTAAATAGGACGTTAACTGCTTTTGTTATATGATCGTGTGTTAACTACCTACCCTATTCATCAAGTGTCTGTAATGTGTTTTTGTCTGAATATAAATATCGATTCGCGCTCAATCAAAATGAATGGGCTCATTCGTCTTCACTACTGCATGTCATTCTGTTTCGCTTCACTTCCTCCTATTCGCTTTTCCTTTTCGTTTCTCTGATAGTCTGTCTAGATCAACGATTGAATGAAATATACGTTTTCGAAATCCATTCTAGTATTTGACTTATCCCATTATTCGCTTACGCGAATGAAGTCGATTATTAAATAAAAGGGTATCTGGGATGTTTATTTCGATGACATTCATTCATACGATCATCACACGATCAAACTGGAGTCAGGTACACGAATATCACTAGAAGTGGTGATTCTACCGATAACATCATCGTTCTATCTGACTGGCATCAAAATGAATAGGGACCAAAATGTAGCTTCACTCATTTATGACCAGTAATTATAGATTTTTTAAGAAACCTTCTCAAGTTAGAAAGTTAGGTAATTGCATAGTATAAAGCTAAATGCGTCTATTTCTCAAAGTAAGATAATTGTATTAATGAATGCTCAACAAATAAAGTGTCTATTCCAGCCATAGTAACATGGTGAGGCCTCGTAGGACCTTCTGGAGAAGAATGCTACATAAATACGTAATAGTTGTTATAACAGTTTGAACTAACGCACCTAAACTCCTTAGCCCATAATTCTAATCAATCATAAGATGTTACCCAAATCTGTACCGTAATATAGATATCGAATCATTCATTAATAACGTTTGTGGTTTATTATCACGTTTTCTTTTGACTATATTCTTTCATTTCGCAATCCATTCTGTTTTCAACAAAAGTGCCATATATTAAAGTTGGATGATAACTATATTTGGATACTTCATGACAAAATTATTTAAGTAAGTAGAACCCAAATTCAACTGTCTGACATTTTATATGTACATAATCTATTTTTATGCCTTAATTCATTCTTTTATTGTTTAGGTCGTTATGAAAAGTTTCTTTCTACTTGTTTACTTTTGTATTGAATATTCTAGTGAAGAAATATAAAGTTTATCTTATTTGATTCAATGATTAGACTACCAGATGGTACATGAATTCTATCACATGATAAAAGGGAACATTTTAATGTTATTTCATCATTATTTACATAGATTCATCATTATTGATAAGGTCAAATTAATGTTTTAAATAGAAAAATAGATTGATTTGTCTGAAACTTATCAAATTAATGTAAAACACATAAGATTTATGAATATCTAACAATCATTAGATTAAAATTCTCATACCCTATAGGGAAGGTATATGTGAGCAACATCAAGTAAATTTCTCATTCCCCTATTCTTTATAAGTAAATAGCTTTTTCACATAATCTGTAGAAATAACTCTTTCACAATTCATCTATCCATTAAATATTATAACCAATTATCAATCTATTACATTATCATTATCATTATTAATCGTAATATAAAGAATATTATCTAACAGATTAAGTCTATTTTTATAACAATAAAAGCAGATGATTGTCTTATCTCAATTAATCAGTAGTAAATTCAATTCATGTCGTAAAACTTACTGTTTTTTTTGATAAGTTAAAGAAAATTTATATTGAGAATATTCATTCTTAGTATTCGTAATGTTATTAAATTACTTTGATTTGAGAAACAATATTATTTACATAGACAAAGTAATTCAGTTATAATGACTAGTCTCAAGAGGTATTTCATGGAGTTCTAATGAGAAGCAGTAACCAGTGAAGTTCAACCACGTCTGATGTGAGATAATAAATCACTGAAGACATTGGTGAATGGTTGCTCAATTTCGTGGATTGTTTGGAGTTAGACATTAACACCGTTGGATGCCGGCCAGATCAGTGGTTTTAGTGGTTAAGCGCTCGCACGCGAAACTGATAGGTTCTGGTTTCGAATCTCATGAGGCGGGTTCCTGGATGTGCACTGCTGAGGAGCCCAACAATAGGACGAAACAGGTGTTTAGTGCTTCCAACTTTTCCATGGTGGTCTAGCTTCAATTGATTCATGATCTTAACTATTGAAATTAAAAAAATTGTTTAAAATTCCAAACTCTATTAACTGATAGGACAAATGGATTGGAGTTAGTAGTTGAAAGTAGAACGTATGTTTTGGCTTATTCAGGATTCGTCAGCCGATCATGACTCCATCCTAGTTTTGATGTATATGCCTAGACTTGAATCTAGTATCTTTCCCTTCAAATGCAAGCGCATTACCCACTGAACTACTAAGTTAAGAAAACTATCAGCTTGTTCAACAGAGATAATGTGTACACCGTTATTAGTAAGGGTTCTAATTATATCATTGTTAGAATTATTGAATGAATTTTGACCAATCTTCCTTATATATGTGAATAATATACGAAATATTTTGGTATTGCCATCTTCAAATACTACTAATCTTTAAGAAAATTACGATATGTAGACTATAAACTGGTTTTCATATATATACAACTTAAAATAAAGGTAAAAACGCTGGGCTTCATGTATCTAGTATTTCATTTCTTATATTGCCAATAAACTGAAATAAAATTCTATCCTGGGGTATCAAATTCTAATCAGCCAAACAGATTATTCTTATTGGTATGAATTAAAGTACCGTTTAAAGGAAGAAGAAATTGGATAACAGGTGGGTAAAATTAGAAATTATGTGTACTGGATTTAGTAAACAACAGATAGTAAATGAAGATAGCAGAATAGTAAAATCAGTGATTTATTTCAATAAGGATAGATTCCAATTAGTTCTTGCTAGAGCAAAACAAAATAGAAGTTTTCATAGTTTAGATCAACGACTGGTTTTATTTAAACAAACATTGAAAATTAAAAGGCATTAGACATCTGTTCGATTCTAGTATGGAAATCTTTAGCAATATCCATGCGTGACCACATCAGGGATCTAAACCAGGGTCATACGTCTTGCAATAAGCACTTAACCATGCAGGAGATGTGAAAGTTATCTATAATGAGAAAAAGAGGATAATTATACGATATTGGAGATTTAATTAAAGTTAAAGACATGCATCTTTAGTTGCTGGTTCAATGGTTTAAGGATTAAGTACGCTCAGTGAAACCGAAGGTCTTATATTCAAACTACCATGGGGTGGAGGCTTCGCACAGCTAACTAGTCTCATATTAAAATAAAACAGCTATTCATTTCATCCTGGTTTCCAGAAACTTCATACTGAAACAAAATATTTCCCATTCTGAATTATCAGATAGCTTGTTGATAAGATTGTCAAGGTTGGATTTGATAGTATTAAATAAATTTAGCATTGGTTAGAAAGTTAATAAAAAAATATATCCTTAATTGATAATAATGTTGATCTTAACAGGCGATGATTATTTTTAGTACGGCTATACATTTCATACAGAAATGATGACTAAGACTGCCGTAGACAATGGTTTAAGATAAAATTGCAATTGGATCAATTTACAATTTAATGGAATAATGTGTGTTAATAGTATATTTGTAGTACATATATTAGAGATACATTAAGAATTTATCTTCATTGAAGTTAATGTCTGACCTTTACCAGCAAACAACAGTTAAATATGATTTACTTGAAGTAATATACATCTTTGTCCAAATATTATTTATGTCTCAATATTTTACATAAAACAGCTAGTGTATGTATAAGAATCAACTTATCAATAAAGCTTGGACATGAGTGAAATTAACATTTAAATATGTGAATGGTATGTTGCTATTTACTGTTCAAGTAATTTCAAACATGAAAGTATAACATCACCGTAGACTGTGTAAGAAATGTTATGTGTTAGAAATGCTTACCCTTTCATCTTTTACATTGAATATATATAGGGGCTGGTACTATGTCAAGCCCATATAGGTCGTTCTTGTCTCTGAACAGATTATTCTATTCATTCTTCTCAAGCTACATTTTCACCCTGTCACCTATTCGCTTATGTATGTGTTTGCATTTCCCATCTTACTCATCAAATGTCTGTAACTTTGTCTGACCATAAATATCGAGTTGGCTTAAATGCCTTCTTCATTGCGTCTCACTTCGTTTTGCTTCACTCTTTCTTCTTCGCACCACCAGGAGTGGAGCCTACGGTTTAATTTGGGATCCAGATAAGTTCAGCTGACAAGTTTTAAGTAATATGAAGCATCGTCCTAAATTTCACTTCTAACCATTAACTAACTTTACTAAAATACTTGTAACAAAAATGCAATGTTAAGACAATCCACTGAAAATTCTTGTATACCAAAGGAGACCAATCATTTTAGTTCTTAAAAACAGAAACGGGAAAGTTCAAACACTTATGAACAGATATGATAATTGTCTGACCAGTTACATTTTCTTCGTTGTTAGCCGAATTGTGGTAGATTAGAATGAATGAATGAGTGATAGAAAGATTTTTATCTACCCCTTCCAGCCAAACATAGTTGGTGAAGCCAGTAGGTTCTTCTGGATAAGAAGCATAGATAGAAGCAAGGCACAACTACCGGGGAACAGTAGTCCTTTCTGCGATAGATTTTTTAGTTTATAGCTTTGCTTCTCGTCATGTGATTTCTGACCAATGGTATACCAAATGGCAGTGGCTAATTATCCCTCAGGGTGTTGTTATGATCTTTTGTAATTTGCATAGTCTGATGCATGATTTTGTGTGTATGAATTAAGTCTTATTTGTTGGATGTGCTCTGTATATATTGAGTGTGACATAACTGGATATAACTCTTCAGTCAACCAGCATTGAAAATAATTATAATAGTTCTTGCGTTAGTCAAATTATGTTAATATATGGATCATTGAATAGATCACACTGGAATCTAATTAAGACATTTTTAACTTATATCATGAAATGACAAGAAATATTTCAAAGTTCAGATAAATACATTTTGGGATATTTGAATTTGTGTACGATGGGTGATTTGATTCAAAAGCTTGATGATCAGTCTGGTAAAAGTCAGCGGATATAAGAGTATCACTTTGAATTCATACATCTGATATCTTGTAACATGTACATTGATCAATCATTTGGTTCAAAAGATGTATTCCAATATATGTACAACACAGAGGCGATTACACATTTATATATTACCATTAAAACTATACAATAATAATTATTATTAATACTAATAGTAGTTATAGTTATACCAACACACATTGAGGAAATCACCCAACTGCGTCACAAGGCAAGCCCTCACATGGAATCCTGAAGCCAACGAAGAAGAGGAAGACCAAAGAACACATTACACCGAGAAATGGAGACATACATGAGAAGAATGAACAAAAACTGGATAGAACTAGAAAGGAAGGCCCAGGACAGAGTGGTTTGGAGAATGCTGGTCGGCAGCCTATGCTCCATTGGGAGTAAGTAAGTAAGTAAGTAAGTAAGTAAGTAAGTAAGTAAGTAAGTAAGTAAGTAAGTAAGTAAGTAAGTAAGTAAGTAAGTAAGTAAGTAAGTAAGTAAGTAAGTAAGTAAGTAAGTAAGTAAGTAAGTAAGTAAGTAAGTAAGTAAGTAAGTAAGTAAGTAAGTAAGTAAGTAAGTAAGTAAGTAAGTAAGTAAGTAAGTAAGTAAGTAAGTAAGTAAGTAAGTAAGTAAGTAAGTAAGTAAGTAAGTAAGTAAGTAAGTAAGTAAGTAAGTAAGTAAGTAAGTAAGTAAGTAAGTAAGTAAGTAAGTAAGTAAGTAAGTAAGTAAGTAAGTAAGTAAGTAAGTAAGTAAGTAAGTAAGTAAGTAAGTAAGTAAGTAAGTAAGTAAGTAAGTAAGTAAGTAAGTAAGTAAGTAAGTAAGTAAGTAAGTAAGTAAGTAAGTAAGTAAGTAAGTAAGTAAGTAAGTAAGTAAGTAAGTAAGTAAGTAAGTAAGTAAGTAAGTAATAGTTATACAAAGATTTAAAGAAATATATAAAATGAAACTGACTATTTTATCATAAATATATAGGATATTCTCTCATTCATTTATCTTAATGACAAGCGATATAGATGTTATCATAGTATTATCTTTAAACCTAAGTGATTATAACATCCACTAGCGTAAGTGATGACTATGAAGAGACTGACAATAATTAGTTTGCTAACAATTAAACGAAAACTAATTTACTCTTATCTGATAAAACATCTTTTCTATTATTATCTCATAATTTCTAAAAATTCCATACAAAAGTTCTTTGTTTGATTCATTTAGTATTACGGGTCACAAACATAATTATTATCTGTCACGTAAGATAGAAGTGAATATTATCTGTTTATGAACCGTTATTATTTGTATACGTGAGTATAAATTGATATCATTTTTTGATAGTAGCTAGCACTGGGAACCAAGATGCGAGTCTAGTCCTGTTTAAAACCTGTCACTTGCTTACACCTGGACCCTAGCGCACATGTTAACGTGAGGATAAGAGAACTAGATGATCTAAGCTCATCCAAATAGTTGTATTCAGTGAAAAATTAGTGGCCAACTGAACACTTTATTTCAGTGAACAACACATTGGATGTTGAAGCAAAAGGTGTTGTTTCCGAGCCCTAACGGAACCATTAACACTAAGATACAGATACACTGATCTGGTGAGTTGCAAATATTACTAATCAGATGTCCGAGATTCCATTATCAAACATAATCCATGTATAGTTTGGTCCATATTGTTACTATCAATCTCAATTTTGTTGTTATATATTTGCACACATGGTTTATGAATTATTTATTCATTTCATTATTCATACGATACTTTTTCCATACATCATACTTGTAGACAAGCTCTCAACAAACTATATTTACACGTAACTTTATCATAAGTTTATTTACCTAATTCTTATTCTAAGTAAAATTGATCGGTAACAGGTCAGTGATGAATGTCATTTGAGTCTAGTCATTTTTAGTTATGATGGAATTCTATCAATTAGGCTGCAGTGTTGCCAATGTTCTAAGTGACTAAGCATCGCATCTACTGTATTATAGTTTTAAGTCGTTCAGAAAACCATGAACATATGTTTTGTGCCATTTAGCACTCGGTAGCAGGGTGAACCTATAATTTTGAGGGGACTTATGATATATGACGGATTCGGTCGCATGTTATCTAGCTACTCAATCAGTGGAGTTACCACTGAATTATTTGTCTTGTGACTGAACTCCTGTAGCGTTTCTTGTTGACTACCCTAAACTAACTGACGACTCTTATTTTCTTAATTACATTGACTTACATATATTTAAAATTAAATTTTTCATTTAATAAATGTAAAGCCTGATAAAATATTACTGAAAATCAGCATATACTTAAATTGTGTTAAAAAAACTTGTATAGCATTTTTATCTTTTAAAATAAAAGATATTTTAAGGTGTATCGGAATCCTACTGCAGGTACATCAAGCTGACGATTCCCAAATAGGACGAAGCGCGCGTCCTGGATTCCACTGCTAGCCACTATCCATCTTTGCCTACTGTGAAAATTTTAAAATTTTCATGTATTTGTTCCTCGAAACATTGAAATTTTCCAAAGCTATGGTAACAGTTAGGTCATCATTAAGATAATGATACCTATCAAATAATGAATATGAAATAATATCAGTCAGTCAGCTACAACGTAGGACCAGGCACATATATTCATCGGTCCAAGTTGCCATACCTCATCAGTACAACAAGATGAACACCGGATTCATAGAAATAGTTATTTAAGTGGTGGTAGTATATAAAAGATAGGTTGTATATAAGGATATAGTATAGGAAGGAAAAAAGTTATGAAGCAATTTTAATCTTAAGGTTTAAGGGAAGACAGGGATTGTATACACCTACGCCATCGTGATCGATTCTGAGCCATGTTACCCAGAGTCTCCAACCAATGGGTACGATAGTTACCCGTACCCCAACCAGGTAGTCTGCATCTGCCAACATAGCTCAGACTAGAAGTTAGTGACTTCAAGCACTGATGCCACGTTTTGGTTTGACCACCTCTAAATCTCTTCCAACCATCCCCTACACTAGTCAGCATTGTGCGTCGTGATATTCGGTGTTCAGGCATACGTAACACGTGGCCCAACCACCTCAGTCGATGAAGATTCATAATCTCATCAACTGATTCACCATCATTCCCCAATACCCTGCGTCTAACCTCACTATTACTTACCCGGTGATCCCAGCAGATACGAGCAATATTCTAAGGCATCTGTGGTCAAATACTAGTAACTTACGAGTATCTTCTACTCTTAATAGCCATGTTTCACAGTCATAAAGTAGGACAGAGCGAACTGCTGCGCAGTATACTCGTCTCTTAGTTGGTAGACGGACATCACGTTTTCGCCATAGGTGACGTAAGTTGGCAAAAGCTAAACGAGATTTTTGAATCCGTGCTGAGATTTCGCCAGACATTAACTGATTACGGCTGGTCAGGCTTCCAAGATAAATGAAGTTGTCGACGCGTTCGACTACTTCACTCCCTATCCTTAGTTCAGGTGTTGACACAGGCCAGTCCTGAAGCAACAATTTACATTTGGATGGGGAGAAACGCATCCTAAACATCCTGGCATTATTAATGAGTTCCAACAGAAGACTCTGCATTTTGTCAGCGTCTTCACCAAACAGGACTATGTCATCTGCGTATTCTAAGTCGCTTAGTGGTCCCCCTGGTAGGAGATCAATTCCTGAAAATTCAGTCGAAGAGAGTGTTATTCCCAGCAATATGTCTATAATGAAGTTAAACAAAAATGGGGATAGTGGACATCCTTGTCGGACACCACTTGAGGTTGCGAAATCAGACGACAGTTCACCATAAGCTCTCACTCGACTGGTAGTGTTCGAGTAAAGAGCCTTCAAAAGGTTTATGTACTTCTCAGGTACACCTTTTAATGACATACACTACCACAGAACCTCTCGGTCTACAGAGTCAAATGCTGCTTTCAAGTCAAGAAAAACTATCATTGTCGGACGCCGATAAACATGTCTGTGCTCTAAAACCTGACGAATGGTGAATATGTGGTCGATACAGCCACGACCAGGTCTGAAGCCAGCCTGATTTTCTCGTGTTTGCAGTTCACGAGTCTTAGTTAGGCGCCCGATAATTATTGAGACTAGTATTTTAGATGGTATGTTAGTCAGACTAATCTCTCTATGGTTATCGCAGGATGATTTTGGCCCCTTCTTATATATTGGGACAATAAGTGATTGTGACCAGTCGGATGGGATTACGTCCAACTCCCAGATTTTAGCTGAAATATTAGTCAACATAATCGCTAAAACTGGAACACCATATTTAGAGACCACTCGAGTCAATCCATCCGGACCAGCTGCCCTTCCACATTTCAGATTAGTTATAGCCTTTTGAAATTCGACTACAGTGGGGGAACCTACTTCAATGTTTCATTCAGACTGTCTGGGAATAGTGGATAGTTGTAGAGTAGCTGAAGGCCAGCTGGACTGCTCCTTAAAGTGTTCTGCCCATCGTTCTAAGCATCTGGGCTGAGAGTAGATAAGGGTTCCGTCTTTTTTCGAGATCGTTTCACTTACACTTGACTTATTAATTCCGGTTTCTTTTATTGGTCTGAAGAATTGCCTGGTGTTGCCTACAGCCGCTGCCTTTTCCATCTCTTGTGCTTTCGTTGCCCACCACTGCTCACGATCGTTCCTTAGACTTTTAGTCAACCTACATTTGATTTGTTTACGCTCTTCGTCGTGTTCAGAGCCTGATGGGGTGAGTTTACGCGAATCCATCAGTGAAATAGATTTGGAAGAAATCCAAACAAGTATTCCAATACAAGCGACAATCTTCTATCGAGCCTCTCCAACGATGACTGATGACAATATGGTCTATTTGAGTCCATCGTTGGTTTGGTGTAGGTGGTCGCTATGTTAGACGATGTCTCTCCTTATGTTTAAAGTTAGTGTTTGCTAAAAATAAACGATTGTTTGAGCATAGTTGCAAATAATAACAATATAATAATAATATAATGTATAATAATATAATAATGATATAAACTTCTTACTTTCATAATGATCACTTTAATCAGAAATTTCTTTCTGGGATTGTAGTAACTAAGATACTGCTTACAGTTAAACAACTGTCATACTTTCTGTGACATATTATTTTTTCTTAATTAGAAATATATACAGTATCTTTAATCAAGTACTTTCCCACTTTTCTGATTTAAACTAACCTTATCTCCACCAATCTTACATTAGATGTTTAAGCTCATTATTGAGTACTTTATTGCAGTCATAGTTTATTCATATATTCATTCATCTGGGAATAAAAAAATTACACCAGTATTCATGACCCTCCACGTAGTCGCTAAATTATTTTCAATTTTGAAAATTTTAATTTTCCAACATTTGTTGTCATTCATTGCAGCTTTTATTATGTGTATTATGAAAGATTAATGAAGCTTAGCTTTTTGTTTCTATTATGTTTTACCTAGTTGCATAATCTAAAAATGATGTCCTGTTATTGGGGTTTGACTAAAACGGTAATATTATGAATGTTTAATGTTGCTATAAAAATAATTGTTATTTTAGCCTTCAATATCTTAATGTTATTGCGATGTTTGTAATATGATCATGATACTTAGTTTATACTTATTCCTGTTGGTTACTATGGGTCGTAAAATGCTAGAAATACTGTGATGTTCAGTTATTCCTTTGTATTTTTTTGAGAAATAAAGAGTTGATTAGAAGTGCTGTCTTCACTCTATTCTTGTTCGAGTGTAGGTTTCACTGTTTTGGTGTCATTTTCTAGCTATTTCTTGTTAGTTATAACTACATATTAAAGATATATCTTGCAGTGCCGTGCTCCGTTAATCGTTCACCTCGATAATCGGTATAATACCAATCTTAGCAGTGCATAAAATCAGAAGGCAAAGAGAAGCGACAGCTACAGTTTATTACCAAATAACGCAGGCCGGAAAGCTATAAGCACATTAACAAACATCAGCGAGTAAAGCAAAAATGACACGCATTGAAGATGGAGGATAAGCCAACTCACTCTAACCAAGCGTTAATCAATATCTATAGTCAGATAAAAATAAATGACAGGCATGTGATAAATAAGATAAGAAGTATACACACATATAAAAAATAGTCAGGGTTAATAAGTGAATAATTAACAATGTCAAAACGGGACTGATGATGGATAGGTAAATTAGCTTGTCCAGGAGCTAGAATAAAGTATATGAGCTTAACATACCAACTGACACTACAATTTCACCAGTCTTCATTCTGGAACACAACCAAATTATACAAACTATATCATGTTTAAATTGCATATCTCGAAAGATCAACTTTGTATATTTCTGCTCCAACTACTTGATGTAACCAAAGTTTGTAAAACTGATTCACTTAAACAAAAGCTCTAATTAACTTTAAAAAATGTTTAATAATTTCGGTATTTTTTTTTAAAGTGATAAGCCAATAGATTCGTTTAGAAGAAGTAATTCCCACTTTCTGAATTCTCTTTGTAATCAACACTCATAAATTATAATTATTCTTTATAGAATAATAATTAACTTTTCCCGAATAAAGAGTTTTCACAGTGTTAGCTTGAGTGAAAACGAATTCTTCAAGTTAATAGAAGAACATTAAGAAATGGCAGAAACTATTTTATTTTTAATGAAGTGTAAGTCTTAGATTTGGAGCTGTGATATTTTAATTTATAGAAAAAAACAAAAAATTTTTTGATAAATTTTACTGAGTTACAATTGAATTTTATAATAAAGTATAAAAGTTAAAATAACTGTATAGATAAATTCACTGAGTATTATTTGGTTGAATCTTCCCATTGATGTTTAGGACTATAATTGATCAGTCTCTTATTGACCATATGTGTATACTGTGCGTATTGCCTCGATATAGCCTTTGATCACAAGCATTATAAGCAAAGTAGGATAGTAGCTAGCAGTGGAATCCAGGACGCGCGTTACGTCCTATTTCGGACTCGTCAGCTGGATGTACCTGCATCCCAAAGTTGATATTCAATACGGAACTCAAACCCAGTACCGTTCTCTTGTGACTAGAGACAATATCGAGGCAGTCCGCACATATACCTACAAGAGACCGATCAATTGCAGTCTTAAACAACAGCAACAACAACAATAGGAAGATACAAACAAACAACCCCCAAGTGAATTTTATTTTGTTACATTTGTAGTGTTTCATGTAGTATGTATTAACAGTACAAACTTCATTTGTTCGTATAACACATTTCGAGCAAATGATATCCGATTTTAATACAAAGTGTTTCAAATTTTTGCCATATGTTTATTCTACTGAAAAATATTCTGGAACATTCATTATTTCATTCAATCTAATTATCTTTCACGCTTCTTCCAGATTTACTGTTTACCTGAAATTGTCTTTATAAATCTTTAATTAGTTTTTGTCTGATCTAATGTGATATCAAGTAACAAATGGTGCTTGATAATTAGAAATGGTTTTTTCTTCTTATCATCTCATAAAATATTCTAGTTATGAATTCTTGTGTTTATGAATGTTAAGCTGAATTTCATGAATGACATACCACTTTGTATTGTAGTAGTGTCGGTTACTATGTTAAGCTTACATACCTTATTCTAGCTTCCGGACAAGCTAACTTATTCATCCTTTTTGAGTCAAATTTTGACCTTGTTAATTATTCACTTATTAACCCTGACTACTTTCATATGAGAGTATGTGTGTGTACACTACGTATCTTATTTATCACATATCTGTAACTTATTTTCATCTGGCTATAAATATTGATTAACGCTTGATTAAATCGAGTTGGCTCACATGCTTTCTCCCTTGGGCATCGTTTCACTTCGTCCCTCTAATTATCTGTCCAAATCAATGAGTGTACAAAATAAACGTATTCAAGAGTCTATTCTCGTATTTGACTTATTTAATTCCGTTGTTCACGAACGCGGATTAAGTCGATAATTACGCACTAGAATAGCCGACATGTGTATTTTGATAGCATACATACGATCCAATTAGGGTTAGATATCGGACCACTTAAGTATGAGGTCATCATAATTTACTCTGGCTAGAAAATGTTAAAAATAGTTTCTAGCATTCTGATTTAATGAATATTTTTTTCATCCCTTGTTCATTTTATACATATACGAAAAAAATTGTAACATATATTAATTCATGTAGCTCATACTAATGCTGGTAGTATGCTAGATACTGGTGAATAGTGAAGACAGATTTTGTTTTTGGTGTGAATGTTATGTAAATCATAATAAATGAGTAAAATGTTAAGATTTCTGCTTTCTACGCAATAGAAATTACAGTATGTAAAACTTTAGAAGGTTTTAAAGCATAAATGAATGAAGAAGAACAACAGGACTAAGAACTATATCAAACATAGAACTATAAGGATTAAAGATTCTTGTTCAACACTCAACATGAATGTAATTGACTTTTATTGAGATCATGAAGTGATCCTGAACTTTGAATCCGAAAGGGAAGTGGAAAAGAGGAGGGCCAAAGAACACATTACGCCGTGGAATAGAAGCAGATATGAAAAGGTTGAATGATAACTGGAAACAACTGGAAAGGATTAGATGGGTTAGATGGAGGAAACTGGTGTGTGGCCTATGCTACTCCACTAGGGGTAAGAGGCGTAAGTAAGTATGAACTGATCAATGCTAGACAAAGACTGGAAACATGGTATTACTAGACGCCAGTTTCATCCTAGTTTTGGAATGCTCACCAGTGCAAATTAACGATCCCACACATGGGATGTGAACACAAGACATTCGATTTCGCGTGAACGCCCAATATATAGACCACTGAGTCGGAATCCGACAGTGTTCATGTTAAAAATCAACCAATCCATCTTCCATTTTATTCGGTGTGTAACTGCCTGACATTTCACACGGTTGAACTGCACTGTTCACGGCTTCATACCAGACCTCAGGAAATTACCTTTTGAAGCTAATCACTAGTGAGTATGTGGTAACAAAGTCGCAATAGTCTTCATAAGGCTATATTGATATTAAGTGATATTTTCAGTCAATCGTGATTAGACGATGAATGTCTACAGATCAAAATACAACATATCATTAAAGGTAAGGTTCAGTGTAAAATACTGATTATGTTTTCAGGAACTTTACGTTGTAAGAACAATGAAACAAATAATTCATTAATTATCATTTATTTTAAATCGGCAAATCTCTTTTCAGTGATAGTAAGCAATTTTAATTTATTATCCTGGTTATTCTGCCTGGAGAATTATTTCTTTTATATTAGGATTTCTTCAGAATTACTTATACATATATCTTTTTTAATAATAGGTATCTGAGGAAGAATAAGAGCTTAGATGTTATGTCCCTTCTCAAGTATATCGAAAAATTCTCGTTTGTGTTTATTTAGGAAATAGAAGTATTTCCAAAGTTGTTCATTAATAATATGATATTATATTCATGCCAATAAACAACTGAATGTCGATAATGAAACCAATTAAAAGTTTTCCATAAGCTTGATCATCATTACAATAAAATTTATAGAATGTAGCGTCTATTAATATGTGAATCAACAATTATTAATGTCGTTGCTATATGAATATGAATAAACAAATGACTAATGCCCGGAAGCACTGGACGGCCGTTTCGTCCTATTCTGTGACTCCTCAGCAGTGCGCATCCACGATCCCGCCTCGCGAGATTCGAAACCAGGATCTATCAGTTTCGTCAGTGAGTGCTTAACCTCTAGACCACTGAGCCGGCATCCAATGGTGTTAATGCCTAACTTCAACCGCTTCAAATGCTTCTAGTGAGAAGCAGTGACCAGTGGGTTTCAACCAGGTCTATTGTGAGATAGTAACTCACTGAAGACAATGGTGGATGCCGGCTCAGTAGTCTAGTGATTAAGCGCTCACGCGCAAAACTGATAGGTCATGGGTTGGAATCTCGTGAGGTGAGATCGTGGATGCTCACTGCTGAGAAGTCCCAGAATAGGATGAAAGGGCTATCCAGTGCTTCCAGGTTTTCTATGATGGTTTAGCTTCAATTGATTCATGACCTAAACTATTAAAATTACTACTATCTACTACCACAAAACCACTTCTGATGTATTTGTTTCATTGAATGAATTCAATCAAAGTTTTATAGAAATATTATCTTTGTAGACTATTTATCCATTGAAAATCATTTATTATTGAGTAATGAATAATATTCCCATTTGTTTTGATAGATGATCATTATAAATTGACTTTGATAAAGGCAATTTCTGATATTGTGAATTAGAATATACGTTTTATTCAAAAAAATATATTTTGTTAAAAATGAAATTCTATGATGGAATAAAATAGATTTATGACTTTCATGGTTAATTAATTTTCAGTGATTGATTAATGTGAAATTAAATTAAAGAACTATTGAAAAAATCATAAACTAATAATTGATTTATGAAATATACTCTAGAGACTGACCAGTTGCAGTCCTAAACATCAATGGGAAGATTCAACCAAACAATATTAAGTGAAATTAAACTTCATCCCATTGCACAAACAAGTGGCTTTCAGGACTCGGTAGCTGAATGGATAACGTGATGGCGTTTAAATCGAAAGGTACTGGGTTCAGGTCCCACAGTGAACATCAACTCTGAGATGCAGGTACATCCAGCTGACGAGTCCAGAATAGAGCGAAACACGCGTCCTGGATCCCATAGCTAGCCACTATCCATCTCTACTTATAATGCTTGTGATCAAAGGCTATATCGAGGCAATAAGCACAGTATGCACATATGGTCAATAAGAGACTGATCAATTATAGTCCTAAACATCAACGGGAAGATTCAAACAAACAACACTAAGTGAATATAATCTATTTGATTGTGATTTAAAGTTAAATTGTTTCTTTTGTGACATAAAGGTTCTAAGATAGATCTTATATAAGTTTGTATGTGTATACTGTTAAAGGAAAACTGGATGATCTTGGGTTTCATAATAACTAGTGTGACGAAGGGATATGACATAATCAGTTAGTTATAAATGTTATACATTCTGTCAGGGTACTGATCTCAGTCAGTCAGCTAGAACGTAGGACCAGGCACATATATGCATCGATCCAAGTTGCCATACCTCATTAGCACAACAAGATGAACGCCAAATTCATAGAAGCAGTTAATTTAGTGGTGCTAATATATGAAAGAAAGGTTGTATGTATGGATATAGTTTAGGAAGAAAGACAGATATGAAGCAATTTTAATCTCTTGGTTTAAGGGAAGATAAAGAGTGTATACACCTACGCCATTGTGATCGATTCTGACCATGTAACATAGAGTCTCCAACCATTGATTACGATAGTCATGCGGACCTCAACCGAGTAGTCTGTATCTACTGATCTAAAGTGTAAACAACCTGTAATTTTTATTTATCAGAAGTGAGATGAAAGTGTTACATACAAAATTATTTTTTCAAAAATGTACTTACGTGAAAACTAATGCTTGAGATAGTTTAGATAAAATACATTAAAGTGAAATACTGATCACTTTAGATTCATTATGTATTAACTGAAGTGCATTATACGAATCTTATTTAAAATCTTAATACCATTTTGATAGTTATAATATGATTCAGAGTTTTTTGAGGTTATCAGTTCAAATCTTTCTATAAACTAGATTGAATTTCCAAATTCAGTTAGTAACATTGTATAAAGAAATTGATAGCTTCACGATAAGAAAGTTACTTAGTTACTTAGAACAATCAAAGTGTAAAAAACTTGAAATTTTTTTACCTATGAACGCATCTGCTATTCGATACTCGAAAAATGAAGAGCGTATGATTACTATTAAATGATTCAGGTACTTCAAAAAACTCTATACAAATCAAGTATAAAAGGGAAAAATACTGTCTCATATTTTAAATAATATGATATAATCTAGAAGCTAACATAAAATTGTACGGAGTGAACATCAACTCTGAGATGAAGGTACATCCAGCTGACGAGTCCCGAATAGGACGAGACGCGCGTCCTGGATTCCATTAGCCACTACCCATCTTTACTTATAATGCTTGTGAATTAGGGCAATATCAAGGCAATACTCACAGTATGCACAAATGCCAAATAAGAGACTGACCAGTTGCAGTCTTAAACCTCAATGGGAAGGTTTAAACAAACAATACTAAGTGAATTCATAAAATTGTATAATTGTAAACAATACAGTGTATGAGAAGTGAGACAGTTAACCCGAATTAACATCTCAGTTACCCGAGCGATAAAACGCTTTCGAATTGAAGGACTTTTTAAGTTAGAGTAAAGAAATTAGATTTAATAAGAATATTTTACTTCACTCATTCGTACTTCATTGTGGATTTAAATAATTCCCATTTCTTTATCTGGTTTTGTAATGAACAATATTTCGTCTTTAGTAAGTTTGGTGATGTTTTCCTAGTGTTTTTAACGCGACATGTTCAATTCAGTGACTGAAAGCAAATCTAATGTATGAATACATATGTTTTTATCTATAGGACTTAAACAATTTGCGTGTACCATGGAATTCCAGTCTCAATAATAATATTAGGTTTCTCTCTTTATTAAGTTGATTGATCGAACAATTAAAAACCTTCCTTTTAGGATCTGTCAGATGTTTATACAATACCGGTCTAGTAGTTAGGTAAGTTTTTTCTCTGATATATATTTATGCTTTTATTTATGTTTTTATCGTCAGTATAATTAAGAAAAAGAACTATTCAAATATATATTTGAGAACCATCGACATCCATTGGAAAGTTGCAGGAACTCATTTCAGTTCATACTACTCAATTTTGAATACCAATTTTCTTATTTCAACCGTGCAAATATTTGAAAATCAGTTCACATCAATGTGTTCAAAGTTTATAAAAAACGTCCCCATCAACAAATACATTATCAGGTTGAAGGTTGTTTTGGAATATTTTAAATCACTAATCTAATGGTTAGAAATTTCGTATATCCGATGAAACGTAATAATATCCAAAAGTATCAGATTTTAATTGGTCGAATTCTGATGACTTTCAGGTTTTTTTAAGCCAGTTTAAATATGACATAACAAACAGTAGACATTTGTTCATTTAGTATTGTTTGTTTGAGTCATCCCATTGATATTTAGGACTGCAACTGGTCAGTCTCTTATTGGCATATGTGCATACTGTGCGTATTGCCTCGTTATAGCCTTTGATCACAAGCATTGTAAGCAAAGACGGACAACGCGATGGCATTTGAAGCGAAAGGTACTGGGTTCGAGCCCCAGAGTGGACATCAACTCTGAGATGCAGGTACATCCATCTGGCAAGTCCCGAATACGACGAAACGTGCGTCCTGGATTCCACTGCTAACCACTATCCATCTTTGATTACAGTAGACCATTGTATTACTTCTTAGTATTGATTACTGTCATTTGATATATTCCTTTCCTATTTCTTCAAAGATTCTTTCATGAAAGATTAATAATGTTTCAACACATTTAGCAATTAATTGATTGGTTGTTATTTTTCTTTTAAATAACCGATTCTCATGCAATTATATTGTACCGTTCAGAACATCAATTAACTGGCATCTAACATAACATTAATTGTACGTAGACTAGTGACTAACAAGTAAATCTACTGTCTAAATTGGAGTTTGTCCACAGAAATTAGCTGTATACGTGTTATTATTCAAACTGAGATCAGAATCTAGAACACTTTGTTTCGAAACCTAGAGATTTATAATCGATACCCTGTAGTCATGGCATCTACCAACATTTGTGATATTTATTATCGATTGTTGGAAACTATGCCTTTCTGTAATTGATAGATCAGTTGATGAAGTTGTAAATCTTCATCGACTGAGATGGTTGGGCCACGTGTTACATATGCCTGAACACCGATTACCACGACGCACAATGCTGACTAGTATTGGTAATGATTGGAAGAGATTTAGAGGTGGTCAAACCAAAGCATCGCATCAGTCCTTGAAGTCACTAACCTCTAGTCCGAGCCATGTTAGTAGATGACGACTACTTGGTTGGGGTCTGCGTGACAATCGTAACCATTGGTTGGAGACTCTGGGTGACATGGCTCAGAATCGATCACAATGGCGTAGGTGTATACAATCCCTGTCTTCCCTTGAAATATGAGATTAAAATTATTTCATATCTTTCTTTCTTCCTGTACTATATCCTTATACACAATCTTTTTTTATATTACTGTATTACCACCACTAAAGTGACTACTTCTATGACTTTGTTGTTCATCTTGTTGTGCTAATGAGGTATGGCAACTTGGATCGATGCATATATGTGCCTGGTTCTACGTTGTAGCTAACTGACTGACTGACAAGCTTAGTCGTTTCATGATATAATAAAATCACATAATACATCATCAGCTGTAAAAATGAACGATTTTGTAATTTGTTTATTGAATAATACTTACCATGACTAACAAATTAAAACTAATGATTAGTAACTATTGTCTATGGTCTGCTTAAACAGTTTAATCCAATCTTTATTGATGTAATGAATAAGAAAGCAAATATTTCATTGAGGATTTATTTATTCAGCTTCCATTGAAATACTGTTTACTAGTTACACATCGGCACTTTTAAGTTTTTGAAAAAAAACTTAGTTTTTGTATGAAAAAAACATCCATTTAGTCATCTAACTGACACAGCAGAGCAGCTCCTCGTTTTATCCAGTGATTTGGATTAACACTTGTTGGAAGTAATATCGGTAAAACAAAATTGGTTGAATGTCCAGTTGTAGAAAGTGTACCACGACGTTCACTAGTTTTGTAAACTGGACAACTATATCTAATTAGTTTGGTCGATAATGCCTCAAGTTCCTCGCGAATCATAGGTTTAAGCCAGATAATTGGCATCGGTTCATTTAATATCTTTGGATATTGTTCACCAAGTTCCATGCTTCAGAAAATATATAAAAAAGAGATATGAAAACTGAGTCCAGATTAAACAATGATAAATTAATTAGATGATATGAAACCTTTTAAAATGAAAATGTTTTATCTGGAGTGTGGTCGTTAATATATGCGTATCAACTCTGTTGAATCCTGAGTCTTACTGATTATACTTGACAGTCAGGAGTCACTTCAATTCCTCGATTTAGCCGCCTATACTTTGAAATGGAGACCAATGCAATTCCCATGATGAAAAGTAAGAACACAAAAGAATGGTGCATTGAGAATTGATTAACTCTCCATAACCACGTCCCCAAACTAGTCCTAAATCACGTTATCGATTAACCAAAATAGAATGATTTGCATAATAAATTTAACATACACTAAATCAAATCACAATTAAAGGGAAATATGAAGAGTCACTTTAAAACAATTACAATGAATCTAGTTCATTTGAATCGATATTGAGAATACAATTGTCACAGTGAACGAGTTTCCAACCTAATACTCTAGCTGAAAGTCATCGTAAATCGACGCAAGAAATATTTGTCTAAATAATGTTATTTTGGTATCCCGTCATGTCAGAAAATCATTTCAACATCTTAATTAACGGAAAACTTATGGAATTCAAAACCTTTTCTTTGAACAATTCATATCCATGATATATAAATAAAATAATAATAAATTCAGTGATTATGTACTTAGAAGAATTGTCAGTAAAGTAAAATCAAAAACTTAAGATTGATGGCATACTACTATCTGAAACTTTATGGTAACACTAGTGTTTCAAGAGAAATATCCATTCACCAATTAACGAACCGATATACTGAGCAGTAGTTTGTTTTGTATTACAGTACGAAAAACGTAAAACATTTACGTTTTATCAATTGTCACAAAATAAAAGTATTTCATCTATCATAAAAATTGGTTATAATTGCAGAGGAATTACCTGTCATAGTCCCAACGACATCCATCCAGAAATAGGCCATGAATATAAGCTCCGTTAGGAGGATCTTTAGTTTCTTTATGTGTTGGACGAACCTGATTACATCATATCAAAAAAGAATTAATTTTTTTTAAAGTTCAAATTATGAGATTTACGTGTTTGTCACACAGAGCTACTTTTTATTTCACATGAAGGTAATCACGGATAATAAACTGTTGGTTTTAACATAAATATATAGCACTGTCCTATTTTAATATGTATATAAGCTTATTCAGAGTTAAGTGGAAAATAATTACAATATTTCTATTTATAAGAAATACGTATGTAAACAATTAGACAGACGTAACAAACCCAACGTTCGATGACTGGTTCGCGCCAGGATAATATATTATATTTAATATATGTAAAAGTAAACGTTTACCTATTTATCGTAAATTATAGTATGAAGATGAGGCAATCAGTATCGAAAATAGGGATTCTTGGATATCTGCCCAAAATTCAAATATAACGAATAACGGGCAGTAGAAATATCTTCCTATAATATTCAAAGCGTTTAAAATGATAAAAATCATCTATATTCGCAACCATAAAGGACAACTTATAGTGCTAAATATATAAGATGCTCGATTCTTTAATGTACATTGTACATGGTAGGCAAATCGATAATATCCTTAAATCCTAACTGTGTACTCTCGACCCTATAACAAACGTTAAACCATTTTATGATTTAACTAATCATATAGAGTCACTTTAATTTTTGCGCAGAATTCATTCAATCATTTGACCACAAAGTATGTTTAACCAAAATTGAGATCAGTTCGTTCCTAACCAAGAACAATGTGAGGAATAATTAAAATTTAAATGGATGCTCATAAATGTTCCATTAGATAGATAATCTATGTCCATAAGGGCCATAGTGTTACCAGTAGAAGACTTTAACGGATCCATTAATTATGTAAATTCTGTCTATGGTTTGTAATATTTGCTGTTCATTAGACTATTCATCTACAGAATTTGCCTTCTGATTGGCTGAGAACTGGCTGAAAATTCGTCATTGTTGTTTTAACGTAATCCTTTGTCCATACTCTTATTCTACTCAATTTAGATGTCTTGACTAATTGTTAACAATTTATGACACTAAAATCGATAAATATTGAGCGACACTTAAATACAGCAGTTTGTCATGATATCAAGATAACAAAGAACTAATATGGTCTTTACAAAAGCTAAACAAAGGATTGTTAACATACAAGAGATTTCTTTTGAAGTATATTGAATACTACTGATAAAGTTGAAAAATAATGTATATCTTGCTAAAAAGATATTAAATGAGACTTTTTGAGGTCCGATTTACTTCCAGACGACCAAAAGCGGTCATCAAAGCATCATGTAATATACTAAGTATCTTAGTGAGGAAGATAAAAGTTCTGAGTTGTTAAAAACCATTAAAATATAAAGTATAGTTTCACTCCTAATCCGGTATATTAATACACATATATTGAGTTACATGTAACCGATACATTTATCATGTTATTTTGAAGGATGCATTTGATAATCATTTCCTTTTTAAATTGTGTCATCAAACGATAAGAAAATGATGCAATCTAAGCCATTTCCAAACTAAGGTTACAGGAAAATAATGTCTTCAAGAGCAAAAATCACATTCAAAGTACAAATAAAAACAAACTATAAATTATAAACAAAGATGGACAGTGACTAGCACTGGAATCCAGGATGCACGTTTCGTCCCATCTGGGACTCGTCAGATGGATGTACCTGCATCTCAGAGTTGATGTTCACTCTGAGACTCGAACTCAGTACCTTTCGCTTCAAACGCCATCTCGCTGTCCACTCAGCTACTGAGTCCTGATAGCCACTTGCTTGTGCAATACGGTGCACATATGCCAATAAGAGACTGACCAGTTACAGTCCTATACATCAATGGAAAGATTCAAACAAACAATACTAAATGAATTCAAACTATAAATTATCTTTCATACCAAATACAAATAGTTTTCAATTACTTACTTCAAAATCAAAAGCCAATAGATCAATGGGGATTTTTGTACGACGTGCATAATTTTGCAAAACTCCAGTTAAAAATGCTTGTGTAAAAAAGAATCCAGATACCCAATAAGTTGATGGTTTATCATTAATAAACCATTCCTTAACGGAAATTTTTTGTTTGTTTGTAAGGAAACAAAATGAATAATTATCAGTTAGTGTGTAAACATGATATCATAGTTTATAAATAAACATTTAAACAATAGATTAGAATGGAATTTCAAATGACTTGGAATGGTTTTCTTTTTTATTTACCATTGTGTCTTTAAACAGTGACTTATTTTAAAGTGTTAGAAATCATTCATTTTATTTTCTTCTTACACCAACTTTTTTTGGTATTTTATGTGGAAAGATATTAGATTTCGAATTTATGACCAAAATAAGTGAAGCCAAATTTTGGAGAGAATTTTCAGTCATTAAATAAAATATATTTTTTTTATTTCGATAGATTTTCGGGATTATTGATATTTCACCATTTATTAAGCAAAGATGGATAGTGGTTAGCAGTGGAATTCAGGATGCGCATTTGAAGTGAAAGGTACTGGTTTCGAGTCCCAGAGTGAACATCAACTCTGAGATGCAGGTACATCCAGCTGAGGAGTCCCAAATAGGACGAAATACGCGTCGTGAATTCCACTGCTAGCCAATATCCATCTTTGCTTGCAAACTTATTGTGATTAATCATATTCTTACTATTGCGTAATTTTGATGAATACTATTTTTATAAGTTTATTTTTTTATGTTTTGACCTACTTCCCATTTCTATTTTATCTTTATTTCCTACTATTACTTCTACGATTATTACTACACCAGTTATTTTTTTCACCAGCATTACTTGTTATGGTTAGTTATGTAATCTATTCGATCACTATAACCGACACATAAATTCCCTTAAATGATTAATTAATTTTTATAATTGTATACAAATATTAATGTAAATTAGAGTAGAGTCTAATGGATGTCAAACTGGAAATAGGCTTAGGTCTAATGCTTTCTAGTTTACAGTAGTTAATTTACTAGTCTACTCGTGATGTAAATCTTCATGTCGAACAATCTCCACAACACTATAAATAGGTAAACAGTTTTGTTTGTTTACATGTGTTGTCTTATTAAGCAATGAACGTTTTTAATGATGAAATATGTCTAAAATATAATAAAGGAGAATTTTGGAAAAAACGTTATACCTAAGTTTATCAGATAACTGTAAGTGATAATTCCTAATTATCATACTTGATACTAATACTACATAAACATACTTGAAAGAAGTTTAACCTTGCAAGAAGATCACTGATATATGAACCAAGAGGCTTTAAACTTGGATATGATCGATGTGCCCATAAGGTTGGTAACTTTCCAATAGACAAAGCAGTTGCTAAAGATTCCAAACTATCAGACATAATTGCAAGACCTTTAATTGCTTTTCTAAGATCATTCAATGTTGATTTGATAATTGCTGTTAAACTAAAAATCGAGAATAAAAAAAATAAACTACCTTGGAGTGTCTTTAGTTACATTTCGGTTGTTAGGTACATTACTTTTATCCATTTAAGAAAGATTTTATCCCACAATAATTTTCTGAGGAGTCAGTACTTATCATTATTATCATTACAAAATAGATCTAATGTGACCGGAAGGATAGTAATCTAATATGCTCTTCATTTCATAGGTCAGTCAAGTTTCTACACAATCCTCATAGTATTACTATACACGTCTTGATCCGGGTCAATTTCTTTGCTGAATGCACTTTGAATAAGCTTGTCTTTTTGTGACATGAAACTACGCTATTTGTCAATCAACTGCTTTCGTTTTTTGATATCTATCAACCAAAGGTTTCGGATCAATAAAATAGTTGCCTTCACCACTCTACAGGTCTATCCAAAATAATTCAGACCATTGATCCCACATCCGAATAAGCATGTAATTTTCCTTTATCACAAAGAAAATGAATACTTGTCAGAGTTTCATTAAGCGCGAAATCAAGACTTTATGTATTTGAATTAGAGATTTCAAAAGTATGTACAAAGTCAAGTAAAGATAAATTTGTGATCTTAATTTGGAAGGTTTTATTAGCTGAATTCAGAATCATGTTCGTCTAACATTTTGTCTAACTTTCAAGCTAGAAAATCGCATATCTTAATTCGTCATTTTAAATAAATTTCAAAGCCCTAAGAGAACACTATTCAAACCAAGAGGTATTGTGTATCAAATGTAGTCCTAATGAAAGCTATCTAATATATAGTAGTAAATAGTTAAAATAATTTATTTCTCCAATCATTGAGATATGTGTAGATAACACTTCCAAGTGGTGTTGATTCATTCAATAGATTTTAGAGTTGATATTAGGACTGAAAAATTAAATCTTCTGATGTAAATAATAACAATAAAGGTTACTTATTATCCATAGCATAAAACCAGAAGAATCACAATAAATTAAAACAGATTTCCTTTTCAAGCAAAGATGGATAGTGGCTAGCAGTGGAATACATGACGCGCGTTTCGTCCTGCTTGGGACTCGTTAGCTGGATGTACCTGCTTATAATGCCTGTGAATTAAGTCTATATCGAGGCGATACGCACAGTATGCACATATGCCAATAAGAGACTGACCAGTTGCAGTCCTAAACATCAATGTAAAGAAGATTCAAACAAACAATATCAAGTGAATTTAGACTTCACCCCATTGCACAAGTAAGCGGCTATCAGGACTCAGTATCTAAGTGGATAACGTGATGGTGTTTGAAGCGAACGGCATTGGGTTCGAGTCCCAGAGTGAACACCATCTCTGAGATGCAGGTAGATCGAGCTGACGAGTCCCAAATAGGAAGAGACGCGCGTCCTGTATTACACGGCTAGCCGCTATCCATCTTTGCTTACAATGCTTGTGATCAGAGGAAATATCGAGGTAATACGCACAGTGTGCACATATGTCAATAAGAGACTGATCATTTTCATTAAAAATCTAGGTATTAGAATGCCTCATTGCAAGTTATTAGAAACACTAGAGAAAAATGGTAACTTACGAGAACATCAAAAAATAACCAATGGATTTTGAATGAAAACAACAGAAAGGTGTAGCAAGGCAAAAAAAGAATCTATTTCTTATTGGTACCAAACACTTTGGCTGTTTTAACGATTAGAACGTAATACCATCACCATCATCATCATCATCATCATTATCATCCGAGAAGAGATCTTCTAGTTTAACATTTTTACTCAAAAGCTACTAAATATTTATAATTACTTAATTCTATTCTCGTTTATATTAATAATTCTTATCATCATAAATTTTTCATTAAATATCTTAAAAATTCAATGACAAATAATATGAATAGTTAATTAGCATTATTCTAATGAGTTTATTTACAACAATGTTAATCTAACTAAGAACTACATTGAGACGAATCTATATATAGTTGTGCCTAGGAATGTATGTTTTCCCCCGAAATTTTTTGGAGAGAAAAAAAAGAGAAAAGGAAATAATATATGCAAACTAACCAACGATACTAAACTCGAGTAAACATTTTTTTTGTTTTTTTTAAAAAAATTAAAAAAAGATGTCTACACCGTCTAATTTACATGAATAAATTTTTTGATAAAAAAGAATATTCTACATCAGAAGGTATATTTCTGAAGGATAACAGAGATTTTTGTAACCATTTCATTAATCTTGTATGAATTTGTTACATTTTTATTTTGTTAACTTGATATTCATAGTAAGCAAAATTCGTTAATATAGCAAAAAAAGGAAACCGTGTTGAGATAAGATGGTGGTTGGAGGTGGTCAACAGGAAACCCTGAACCAGGGTTTCATGCTACTTGGCACTGATCAGCAAGGTGTACCTGTAATCTTGAGGGAACTGGTGCTCCCTGACGGATTCGATCCCGTGTCACCTTGTTTCACAGTCAGAGACGTTACCACTGAGCTATTCGGGAAGTGTGTGCTGAGGATAACTGTAAAGAGAAATTGTACCGATTGTGTACATTATACTCATATTTCCTTGAAAGCATATTACATGAAGTCCATTGCATTTTCTTCTATTAATCACAGTTTCTAACTTCAGATATCTCGCTGCTTAGATTAAACCTACTTTTTACTGTTCTTATATTGAGTGATAAGATCATTAGGAATTGCAGATATGAGAAGCATACTGATAAATGTTTTTTTGTTAATTGTCTTATGAATGTGAATTTATTCGACATTTTACATCTTCTGCTTATTTTTTTTCTTTGCTGTAATAATGTTAAAACTAGAAAAGATAAAATCCTGTCGGATGTATGTTACAGACGTCTGTAACAGTCGCTAAAATGTAGTACTGCATAATCAATAATGATTACTTTATGGATAGAAGTAGTTTTGTAATGCTTATCTCATCTACTTTAATGTCAGTAATTTTCGTTACTGAGGAAGGATGGTCACTTATCAAAGGGATTCCCGATAAAAATTTTAAATTATTTTCCAAGTGAATTATAGAAGCTAAGATACTTATTATTATATATTATATTTTTGGTACAATATGGAATTCTCAGCACATGCTATTTCAACAACTTTCCGTTTCTTAATTCTTGATCGATCCTGACGATAAATATTGAGTCATCTCTAGTTAGATGTTAGCAGTTCATGAGTCTTTTTCTGTATAATATTCATTCTTTTCTCTGCATATTTCCAGCCACCACTATATATCTAATTGCACTTTTTTGTAACTTGTACAGAGGTCATAAAATTTCCATAAACGCACCTGTCTAGGTTGTGCGATTAATAGGCATAATGATGTGTTAAACCAAATAAACAAACAAACGAATAACTTGTTGAAATATCTAGATGGCAAGAACAGGTCACCACGTTCTGGTGCTTTTTTTAAAGGAATAAAACCTATTTCGCACCATTTCGTATCATATAGGTAACAGAAGCTGTTAATAATTCATCCTTTTGACCGTTTACATTAATTTAACTAACATAATTCTTTTAAAAACTATTATGTGTTAGTCAAGATTATATCATCAGCTGACAATAAAATAATGACTTCTGAGAATATCTTATTGTATCAGCTTTTCACAAGCTTCAACAGCTTTGTTTTAAAATTCTGGAAATACACTTTGAAGGATAGTTGAAATATTATTGAATGACTTTATAATGTTGATTTAACTGTTTTTCATATATGGTTAGCATTATCTACTGTTTCCCAAACATTCTGAGTGGTAATGTAGCCCGATCGATGATTATGTTATCCACGAATGTATGAAAGCATCCAAAGAATTTAAAACAACTGTACTTTGAGAGTAGTGTGAAGACTATGTTGAAGTATTTAAATATTTCGTTTCTCATCTCGAAATCTGTTTATAGAAAGAAAAGGATCCTGCTATAAAAAAAATTAGTCAAAAGAAGTTGCGTACAGTACTATTTATGCTCAACTTTAACACTGTGTTGATCAAATTACATGTTACTGAAGTGGTTAGCTTGTCACTCATATCAGTCAGTAATCAGGAAACATATAAAAATCGACTCAGTTTTCCAAGCAACTAGAAAAGTCAAGGACAAATTTAGGATCAAGAATCAGATCAAAGGGAGAGACAATCGTAATAAATATGCAAGAATAACTAGGCAACATCAATATCGATATTACAAGCTGTCAATCATGGTTCACTTCTACACGAATTTGGTGCTAATTATATTGTCCAGAACAACAATTAGAGGATCACGAATATAATTATTCAGCTAAGAGGATGTAACTCCACCAAAAATATCACGAGAACTAATGGATACGGATTGAATTCGCCTTCAGGTAATTGGAGGTGACCGATTGCTATCAAGAATTAATGAAATAAATTAAAGGCAGTAATGAAATCAGTGGATGAACTAAATTCATAAATTATATTTTGTTTCAACTAACTTATTAAAACGTTCCATTTCTTGTACAAGAACAGTGTTCATACTTTCTTCATACTTGACTGGATATTTTTTATATGCTTCAGATATATCAAAGGCGTTTGGTAATTTACCCAGGATATCATTAGCTATTGCATCAATTCGTGAATCAGTAAATCCACCAACTTCGGATGATGTCTGACCAACGGTTAGTAGAAGTGAATCAAACAATGTGCGCGTTTCACTCAATTCCCGTGTGATATCAACATTTCCATGCATTCCAAATACTTCAGGAGCTTGTACGGCGGGCAAACCCTAAATGTAACAAATAAATCATATATCATTAAGGCTATTTTATTATTGCTTTATACTAGTTGTTTCATTCATAAAATGGAAACCCATGATTTATTATACAATAAAATGAAAGACTGATTTCTTTTGATGATATCAACCATCTGCACTCAGTTCTGTAGACAATTGGGCTTCGGAACTAGTACTCTTTGTTTAAACACTGATAATATGTAACTGATTCTAAACAACTATTATTGGAAAACTTATTTCATTACAATTGCAATGAATAAAGATCTATATATAACGGTGTGACCTAATTAAGGAAAACTTGGATTGTTCTCTGAACTTATGATTCTTCCTTGTCGATACTCATCAAAAAGGTTTGCCTGATAAGTTAGGAGATCTACGTAGGAATAATATTTACATCACACTGCCTCATACGGAGCCATTACCATTGTACTACTCAGGCGGTCTGGATATCTAATGTATGTCGCTGTGTCGAGTCAATTAGACTAGTGATCAATATGATCAATATATTTAAACCAATGGTATGAAGTGGACTATATGACGCTAGTTGTTATTATTAGTGTTAAGTTGATTTCCCAAGCCTACATATCAAATAAATCAATGAAGTATGGCTGATTAGTTTTAATTGACACTGACCCTCTCAAGACATACTTCATTTTGTGTTAAAGTTTGTTTTTGATACCTTATGTAGGTCCCACATTGTCCGAACATTCCATGTAACTACATTAATTGTTGCTCTGGTTGTTAAAAGGATCATCGACATCGTGGCTCTTGGAGAATCCCGGATTTCACCATGAGGCGTCATAATACGTTCTTCAACTCCCAGGGCAGAGAAAAAATCACCTTCCAGATGAAGATGAAAAGTAGAAAAGATGAAAGTAGATAGAACACACATTGAGGAAATCATCAAACTGAATCGCGAGGCAAGCCCTAACATGGAATCCTGAAGGTAAACGGAAAAGAGGGAGGCCAAAGAACACACTGCGTCGAGAATTAGAAACAGACATGAAAAGGATGAATAACAACTGGAAAGGATTGAGCAGGACAAAGTTGGATGGAAAGTACTGGTGATGGGTCCATGCTCTACCTTTTCAACATCCCATCTTCTAAGGTAAATAGCCAAAAGAAAAAATTTGTAATCCTACGCTAAATAAAGTTGTTTAGAGCTTAAGTATATCACTTTACAACATAGCAATGAGTACCTTCATTAGTCAACTATAGAGAACATGAAACAACATAAATTATTTTACTTCAGCGAAGATTTTATCTCAGGGTTACTTAACTTCTACTTCAGATTTAGCTTCTTAGACCAAAAGTTATTGAAAATGACTCGAGATATTTAATTTAAATCTTACAGTTATCGAGAAAATTAAGATTATTTAGAACAATGAATTACTACGGTCGGAGTTTAAGATATAACTAACTCATTTTCAAGTATCCATTCGTAATTCGGTTTGTTCACTCTATTAGTTATATACACAGTAAAAATCTGACAAAACACATTTTCTTTGACTTACTTTAATAAATTCCAAATATTCATTATATTCCATTTTGGGGGGAGCATAATACAATCCACTTGGAGAAAATTTGTAGTGTGGATCACTAACAACATTTTGACATAAGAAATCTAGTAATATTGTCATTAAACATCTTCGGTCTCGTTCATCTGTTACTCGACCACCATAGTTGCATTCACCAGTCATATACTGGATAGCATCATATGGAAACTGTCAATGAATAATAATAATAAATGTTATTGTTATCAGAGTGAACTACAATATTTCAATGACAAACAAATGAAATTTAAGATTTATATGAAAACCAATTCAGATCATTCTCTCTAACTTCCGATGGAAAAGTGTCATTTTATTTGCTCTTATTCGCTGCATCTACTCTCTTGCCATGTTTCGTTATAGGTTATCTTATTTTCAAGATTCTTCTCTTCTATTGAACATCTTTAACTTCATAGACTAAGAATACTTGCCAGATTTTTAGCAAATATTCATTTTATGTTTCGCCAATTATCAGTATTTAGGTGTGAAATGTTTAAATCTTGACCCTTAATAAATGAATATAGATGTTCGAAATTTCCTGTCTTTCCAACTTCACATTTCTGTGCATACGGCCCGGTAAATTAAAACTTACGTGTAATCTTTTCGTTATCAGTTCTCAATAATTTCTGAATTACGTAACTAATAATGCATACAACCGAGAAATTGTCATACATATAAATTCAGCACTACCTTTATGCATTACATATATTATATCTTTAACACCAAAAATTATCATTAGCTCACTGATGACTAACATCCAGAGGGAATCCCCAGACTTCTAGTGGGGATCTGTGACCAGTGGAGCTAAACCGTCTCGAGTGTGAGGCAGTTACCCACTGAAGACAACAAAAGATGGTTAGGCAATACCGTGTATTGTTTGAAGTTAGACATCTATAATGTTGGATGTCGACTAAGCGATCTGGAGGTTAAATGTTTGCACGCGAGACCGAAGGTGCTGGATTCGATTCCTGGTTGCATGGTCGCGGATGCGCGCCCCAATGTACTCCCATATTAGGCCCGAGCGGTCATATAGTGCTTGCATGTTTTCAGTAGTGGTCTAAATTAGATCGATTCAGGATTTCAGTGAAATTCCTCAAGCTTCATATCCCAATTGCTTACAATTCGTGGATACGTTGAGAATAAACTTACATTTTTAGTCACATCTTGGTACATCTCTAGGTGTATTTCCTGTTGTGGAGTAGGTCACATTCGTATCACATAATAAACACTTTCTGAACGTATCTCATGACAATACCTAGCATAGTTTTTAAAAATGGGATTGCAAAACAATCAGTATCCCAATGCACGAGCATCTCACCAACTCTTGGTATGTTACCCCCAAAAAGATTATCCTTCATAGTGACCTAAACCTAAAAGAATCGGATTGGAAGGAGGCAGAAGCAAGAAATGGCGAACTGTTGAGATGTTGGAAATTTATCAATTCATGCCTGAATTCTCTGTGCAAAAGCCAAATATCCAACTATGGAATGTATGGCTTTCTCCAGTATGTTTTGATCTCATTTTTTGTTTTGATTGTTATTTTGTACTTTTTAAACCATAGTCAGTTATTATTATCCTCTAATAATTTTTCATGTTTATTATTCAATTGTTATTATGAACTTTATGTTTTTAATTGCTCCTTTATATTTATTGAATGGACGATCAACTTCCGTATTTCTGATCCGTAAATTATTTTCATTCACCTAGTTTTCTTTAACCTTTACATCATTATACAACTTTGATTTTTCTAAACATCGGATCACTTTATGGTGTGATTTCGTTTTTTCAATAAAACCATGAACTGATCAATTTTAGACCTCAAGCTTCATATCCCAATTGCATACAATTCGTGGATACGTTGAGAATAAACTTACATTTTTGACCATATCTACGTACATCTCTAAATGCATTTCCTGTTTTGGAGTAGGTCACATTCGTGTCACATAATAAAAATTTTCTGAACGTATCTCATGACAATACCTAGCATAGTTTTTAAAAATGGGATTGAAAAACAAACAGTAGCCCAATCCTCACAACCTCAAACTGAGAATCATGTTTTATTCTTCTAAATTTGAATTGAAAATATTACAAATATGTCATTCTTCTAATTACATTACATCATTCTTTTGCCCCTCATAATTTTGGTTATACTGTTTAATTATTAACTATACAGACTAATTAAATGGTCTGACACTGGTTTATTGCCATCAAGTTTTGATACACAAACCATTGAATTTAACACTAAATAACCAACAAATTTTCGCCTCGAATGTATTATGTTGCCATTAAAAAATAATAACAAAACAAAGATGACTACTTTTTTATATTTATATTTTTAAAAAAGGAATAGCATGGAGAAATACTTCTTTTTCTTGATGAGAATCTAATTTAGATCGATATCATGAATGGATGAGTGTTAGACCATCATTGAAAACCTGTAATCACTGGATGGCCATTTCTACCTAGTATCGGACCCCTCATCAGTGCGCATTCATTATCCCGCACACGGGACTCGAACCCAGGACTTTCCGTCACGCGCGCGAACGCTTAACCTTTAGATCACTCAGCCGGCATGCAATTGAAAACAATATTGTTCACTTTTAGGTATTGTTCTAATTCACAAAACGGGAGTTTTTTATGAATTAGGTTTTTCATCATGAGTCTATAGCAATATATGCGTTGGATAATAATAATAATAATAATAATAATAATAATAATAATAATAATAATAATAATTAAACCGATGCTGATCAAGTGGTGAAATGACCAATATCCAGATATACTAGTTAATAAATGAATTAGCATATTTAATTATAGGCTGTGTTATGTCAGGAGGAAACAACAATAACAAGTTACTTTCTTGGGTTAAATTATATTTAAAATAAGCAGTTGTATGACCTCTCTCCAGTCTGATTATCGATTAGTTTGCCCATACTGTCTGTAGGACCAGTGACCTAGTTGTCAATTAACACATTGACCAATAAACAACTAACAGTACTTTAATGATTATTGGTCCTCAAGCCAATTAAAAGACGAAAGTAGAAAACGGATAAGTTATCTATTTTACTCAATTCAATCATCATATATATGTGGTAGAATTCTGACCACACATCGACAGAATTAAGAAATTACCATAACGGCATCACTACTTCGTAAGTGGAAGGAAACTGAAAAATAGCTCTTTAATCAATTAGCAGTAACTTAAGAAGGGTATAACATATAACAATTTATTGATCATCAAATGGCATACAAGCAGAAGAATAAAAAGACAATAATTCAATCACTCAATAATTATACAGCACAAGTAAAGAAGCCATGACTTCAGGTACAACAGTTCCAAATGCTCTTTCCGTTATAATAGACTTCATAATATAATATCAGGATAACGGGCAAAAGCTTTGATGGGGAATTGTTTAGTGATAACAGTTACGTTAGCATCAAGAAAATGTTACATTTATGAAACGAATATAAAGAAGCAGGGATTTGTTAAAGATATCGGTAAAAGAGAGTTTGCGTAATGAGACATTTGTAATTTACTCTCTTGCTGGTTATTATAATTATTATTATTGTTAGTAGGGCGGTTGTACTAATTGCTCATGAACAGAAAGGTCAGGTTTGTAAAGCTGGTTGTCGATGGCTTGAGCTATATGTAAAAAAATCATGAGTAGACTATGGGGTATTCCTAGCGGATAACTTGGAAAGCACTGTTTACGCTCAGATGATGCCCCGTATCAACGAGATGAGCCAGTATAGAGATCTCGATTGACTATGATCATCTCATGCTTGGCCAGACAGGATGATGTTCGTAAATTCAGTGACGAACTAACCTGATTACATGACCTACGTAACTGGATCAACAGTAGTTGAATTAGCAAATGAATGGGAAATTCGATAAGTATATCTTTACTCCCAGTACTAACAATCGGTTGGTTATAGGATGGGATTAACAGTTTTGCCTCAATGACTGTTTTTGTGGAGCTTTTCTAACCCGTTTTGTTGCTAATTTGCTGACATTGTAGTTTGACAACTATAATTTCAAGAAAACGGGTATTTTAGATACCGTGGTTATCTCTGATTTCGACCTAATTAAAGACACATGTGGTCTCAATAAATTTTAACGGAATTGCGTCCATGACCAGAATGTTGCGATTAGTACTTAACTCTTATTTACTGATCATTAGAGCCAATAATTTTCGCATGAGAGGAGCAGAGTTATAAGGGTGTATCGACTGATGATGGTTATCTTCTTAATACACCTCTGTTTTAATTACAATATTACCATCTCCTTTATAAGACTTTTAACAAATGTTGGATAGTGTGTAGCAGAGAGCGAATAAAATTAAACTTATATTTATGTGTTGATATTGGTCAACAGACTCAAATTTTAGGCACTTTAGATTACAGGCAAGGCCAATATAGTTGTCATCCAATCCACTGACATTTTTTGGACTGTTGAGTGGGATTAACTGTTATACTCTTGTGAAGATTAAAGTACGGGTAACTTCTAGGATCTATTAATTGACTATTATTCTGTAAATATTCTTATTGTATAACTATTCAGCAATCAGATTGTGTGTATCTATATTTGTCTTATTATAAGCATCATTTTGACCTAAAAATTATTATTATACGATTGACTGTTCTTAACTTATATTCAGTTTATTAATTACAGTCTCTCATGTTCACAGCCACACTTTGGCTTGATCTTGCGCAAATGCTATTTCCTATTTGATTGTGTGATGTGGTCTACCTGTCTGGTATATAAACCAAGTATACTTGAAACAAATGATTAGCATAATAGGCGTTATTTGTGTTGTGGACTCAACTGGAAGGGCTTGGTGGACAAAGGACCAATAAGGACTCTAGGCTGCTCATACCAGTCGAACGTCATTATTTTGGCACAGTACTAAGGTTGGACAAGCCGTATTCCGATTGTTATCAGAAGGGGTTTTGTGGAGATTTCAGTATTTGCATAGTTGAAATCATGAGTCAATTGAAGCTAGACCACCATAGAAAACCTGGTAGCACTGGACGGCCGTTTCGTCCTGTGAGACTCCTCAGCAGTGCGCCCCGTGAGATTCGAACCCAGGACCTACCAGTCTCGATTGGTGAAGAAATCACGTGATAACAAGCCAGCCGTAAAATGCACAACATTAACTTATGTACGTCTCACGTGGATTACAACTATGAACGCGTTTCGGTGTTTTTTTTCAACTGATGTCATTTCATTTACATGATTGAATGAAGTTTCAAAATAATTTCCTTATTTAAGGAGGAAAATTAACTTTTTTTAAAATTCTCGGCTATTGAGTTTTAAGTATATCCAATGCTTCGTTCAGGAATCTGGCCCAAGCTTTTTCAATTAAATATAATCAAACATCAAAATTGTCGAATATAAGTACAAACATGGTTTTCCGGCTAGCTATATACTAAACAGGTCATCCAATCATACTAACAATTTTGAGAGCAAGAATCTGTTGTAGTGCATATGAGACATTTAGTGTGTAAAGAAAAGTGTTAGTATAACAGTTGTATGTATGTGTAAGTGGATCTGAGGGGAGAGAAAAAATGTCACTGACTATTTGTCGCCTCTGACTGGTGAATTTTTTATGAAAACAACCAATTTTATAGATGATGAGTCAAACATTTCACAGAATGCATAAAAATAATTAAATTATTCAGTGTATGGAGTTGTGGAGATTGTTAAATTTCATTGAAATTATTAAGCTATCAAAGGTAGACAACCATCGAAAACCTAGAAGCACTGAACGACCGTTTTATCGTAGTATGGGACTCCTCAGAACTGCGCATGAACGAAGGTGTTTTATCAAAATTTCATCATTTATAAGCTTCATACTTAGGTACTTGAAGTCCGACGACTAGCATTATTGTGATGATATCCTCTACAGTCAATTCACTTTTATTGAATTAGTAGATATTCAGCAATGATACCTAACTTGGTGATTGTAATGACATAAATTGATCATTCAGTTATATATATATCATTCCTATAGGAGGTCAGTCGCGATCCTGCCTGGATAGATCCAATGGAAACATCTTTTGACTGTGAAGCTGGAGGACACGAGATCGAATCCACCATAGAGTATCAGTTCTGTTAAAATTAAAGATACACGTTATTGATTACTGCTGAATAGCATGAAATCTAGGTCCATAATATCCTGTAGAATGCCTCCAACCACAACCTTACATCTCAAGATAGTTCACTTGAAGTCGAATCACTTGAACTAGTTGTCACACTGCAATTTGATCGGTCGGATTCAATCAGTACTGAGGACTTGATATATATGAAATCAATCACAACTCAGAGGTCAGTCAGTCGTAAATACATTTTCCTTATGCAACAGATGGAATATCGATAGAATACTTACTAATATAATAAAGATTTAAATTTTCGTTTGAAATAATGAAAAACATGTCTTCAAGCTGTCAGTGATGGAGACACGTTACTTAAGTACTCAACATTTCAGTTTACTAATTAAATGACATAATTAGTTTCATTAACAAAGTATATATTTCTTGACAAAGTGTTAATGGGTTGAATGTTCAGTAGACAGTAGGGTACACCTTAGGATTAATGAATAATTTTAAGAGGGACGAAATGCTCATGAAGACTGTTATGTAAAACTGTCGATTTAAAAATTATTTTTCATTAATTCTTACCTTGTCATATTCATTTACAAACATTTGTAACTGTCTAACTGATATACGTAAGTCTGATTCATTAAATCCATAGGGTATATTCCATCCAAGTGGACCAAATTTAATGCGTTCTTGTACTAGAGCATGGAAGAAACACAAGCCGAACAATAATTTCTCGAAAACCTGAAATCAGATAAACAACAGTATAATTAATTTTAAAAAAAGTTTATTCTGGAACCAATCTTAACTTCATAACTAATTTCGTAAGCTACGAACAAAAACCTACAGGAATGAACTAGTAGTAATTTTTAACCACCAATAATTTTCAAACTTTAAGAAGTAACCAAAAGAAGTTGTTAATGATGATTATGATTGTATATGGTTTGTTTTGATGCATCAGTTCTAGAGATTGTAAAGGGATTCATTCAAGATACAACTTTGAAAATAAGTGATTAGTCAATTCAATTATGCGTTTCATAATATTTAAAATCTATGGCAATGGGTAGGTTTGAAGGTATTTAATTCAACATTTCTTGGGAGAACAACATTGCACTAAAACGTTTACGTTCTCTAGACAGTGTGGCATTAGGTAAGGTTGAGGCAAACTTAATTTTTAACTAAAAAAATATTCAAAGACTATTACAGCAACGAACGAAACCAATTGGTTCTCATCAAGTTAGTCACCTAAAATATTTTTACAAATCATGGTCAAATTGGTTATGTATTTTCATTAAAATCCCAAGAAGTATAACTAATGCCTAAAAGGTCTATGTGTAAAGAAATACACACATCACCTATGAATAAAAGTCAATTGAAAACGAGAAGTGGTCGAAAATCTATTTTTACTCACAAAATATATCAGCATTTCGTAAAAAATATTTTACTTAAAATCTTATGGAAAGCCACATAACAGAAATAGCTAGTGAGTACACAAATAACCACTAATTTATTCAGAGAATATGATGTTTAATTCATAATTAGGAAGCGTTTAATTCTTTTATCGTCGTGGATATTAAGTGGTGAAATTTAATCAGTCATTGCTTGGAGCCAAGCATTATGTGCAAATTATCTCGACACAGGCATTATAATATATGTCACACATAACAGAAGGATTACGGCTAAAAGTTGAATCCAAGTGACGCATTTTTTCCTGTTTGTATCTTAATGGCTGGATTGAGGAAAACCTCTAGGAATGCAAATTTGCCAAAAATGACTTATGAAATTTCTGTCCCTGATACTGACAACCGGAAAACTCAGGCGATTCCAAATAATGGTATGAAATGAATGTTATGCATATTTCGTCGCAATCATGGACCGACTAATAATATACAATCATTATAAAATGTGGGAGCACTGAACGACCGCTTCGTCCTAGTATGGGACTCCTCAGAAGTGAGCATCCACGATCCCGTAGGCGGGACTCGAACCCAGGACCTCCGGTCTCGTGAGCGAACGCCTAGCCCCTTAGACGAATGAGCCAACATACAACGGTGCTAATGTTTAACTTCAACCAATCCATGGTACTGCGCCACCACCTTCCATTATCTTCGTTGGGTGCCGGCTCAGTGATCTGGAGGCTAAGTATTCGCGCGCGAACCGAAGGTCCCGGGTTTGATCTCCGCTCGCAGGGTCGTAGATGCGCACTTCTGGGGAGTTCCATACTACGATAAAACGGTCGTTCAGTGATTTCAGAATTCCAATGGTTGTCTACCATTGATAGGTTAATTATTTCAATGAAATTTAACAATCTCCACAACCCTATGCTGAAAAAATAAATATACTTTTGCTTCGAAATTTCAAATTAGAAATGTATCTGATCAACTATATTATCTTTTTCATTATTATAATTTCCGATAATGAAATATTCAATATTAAAGATTCTAACTCTCAATTTAGTCTATAGTCACATTGAATTCCAATAAGAAACTATTACTACCTGGTCTAAAAAGTCGCCAAGTACGCAAAATAATGTACATCGTTTACGTTATATACACATTAAAGTATGTAGGTGACAAAGAATTAAAAACTTTTTAGAACTTGATGTTACGTTTATCGATGTAGAAATTGATTACATGAATTTGGGAAGCTAAATTTAGTCTGACACACTATTATCTATCTATGAAATAGTGCTAATGGCATCAAACCATAAATGATAAAGTAACTACTAAGTTAATAAAAATGAAAACACTGGAACAATATGATACATTTTTCCGTTGATAAATCTGACATATAATGTTTTTAACGGCATAAACGCATGTCATCTGCTTGGTGGTGGAAACAATGTGGATATTTCAACATCCTTCAAAGTGATTATAACTCAAACAACTATGAATTCACTACATTAAACTAAGGTCATCGAAACTGTAAATCTGTAACCGAAACTATGTATTCAAAAGGACACTAGCTTGGTAGCTCCTATTTTTTCATTATTCAGTTATGTAATATTTTGTTTCATAAACCCAGTAACAAATACCTTTCCTTCATTGTTGGGCCGATTTTTGAGCTTTACTCATCTTATTCAGTTAATTTACTCAGTTTTTTGACTGTTATTACGTAACTTTAACACCAATATTCATTTTCCAGAAAAGTATCTTTATAGGCTTTAAAATATTTTCTAGAGTTTTCATATTCAGTAACATATAAATATTCATCCACCACACCACTCGGTAATTTTCCCATACTCATTGTCGTTATTCTAGTAATCTTTTTTAATATGATATAACGTATGTAGATTGATTGCAAACGATAGCTACTTTCGTTTTTAGGTTGTAGGTGGTTTCTAAGACACTACAGAGAAAATGAATAATGGGGTTATGGAGATCATTGGATTTTATTCAGGTCACGAATCGATCATAATTTAGACAACCGTTGAAAACCTTGAAGAACTGGATAATGGAAGACGGTCTATCAATATTATGTGCTGATTGAAGTTGGATTTCTACACCATCCCGGTTCAGTCGTCTGGAGGTTAAGTGTTCTCGCGTGATATGAAAGGTTGTGAGCCCGATTCCTAGTTTCAGGGTCATGGGTGTGTAGTGCCGCGATTCGTTAATCGTTTACTTCGATAACCGTTATAATTCTAATCTTAACGGTGCGTAAAATCAGAAGACGAAGGATAGCAGCAACTACAGTTTATTGTCGAATAACTCAGGTTAGAAAACTAACAACACCTGAGCGAGTGAACAGGCGAACAAGCGAAGGAAACGAACGAGGAGCAAGCGAGCAAATAGCAAGCAATTATATAGGCAATTTATAGTCAAATTTAATAAGGGCACAGCAAAGCAAAACAAAGGCTGATAATAATATTTGTGTGCGTATATATATGGGGAGGAGTATGAGTCATCGAATGATATTTAAGCAGTCAACATTTCGGATAGAGTGTCATGTGCTCTAGTGGTATAGCAGTGCAAAGAATATGCAAATTGTTACTATCCAAATGACGATGTCTGTTAAGTAAGTTATAAAAAGGGCTTAACCAAAATTGGCTATAATCGAAATTGATTGTAGGATGGTTGCTATAGCTGCTCCTTGCTGAAGAGCCTTATAGCACGAAGTCAGTCTAATGCATTTAGTTTTTCAATGGTTCTTTAACTTACGTTGATTTACCGTATCAGTTAAATGAATTTATCTTATTCTGTTACACATGTTGTTCTATTTTAAGTAAAAAACACACTAAGTTTCGAAATAAATCGCATGCAGAACTTGACATTCACACCGAATAATTTCAATGTAGGGAAATATAATTTGTCTAATCTAGGGAATGAATCATTAGACATTTTCATATAATGTTTGATGATGTGAATCACTTATGATAGTCAGTTTATTCGTTCACCACTTTTTCGAGTTATTACATTTCTTTTCTTATTACCTTCATATTGTTTTAACTGTGTTGACGTACAGCAACATTATCGAATAAGAATTCGGTCTAAAATTTGGTCTTCAAAAACACCATATTTTTTATGATTCTATACAATCAAAGTACAAAATGTCTAGTTGTTCCATTGTAGAACCACATTCCCCTTCATAAAAATTATTGTGAACGCAGATTGATCTTCCAAACATCGTTATTTTAAGTAGTCACTTAAATGGTACATAAATACACTGGATAATCATCGTATCTTTGATGTTACTTCTGAGATTCAATCAGGTACTTTAAAAAAACAAGGATCAAGTCAAAAATCTTATCAGATATAACTATCGATAAATATAGAAGTTTTTGAAATACTTATTGGGTAATAACGGCTTATTACCCAATGAATAGTTGATAATTCATCAAACACTACACTTTCAGGTACATATTACTTCTATTATTTAAAGATAATAGTAATAATAATGCATAAATATCATAGATACTTATATTCATGAATCGTAAACTTATTTTATTTCAATTTAACTAAGAATGTAACTTACAGCTTCTTTATTTGGACAGCCGTTGAAAAACTCTGGATCAGATATAGGATCATTTAAATAAGACTGCAAAAGATTTTGTCTTAAACCGGTAGGTGGTTCATTTGTCATTTTAATACCATTTTGAAGGACAGTAACTGGAAACTAAAAGAAACGTTGAACACATTTAAAGGTAGTGTTTTTATTAATTAGTTTGAAACAAATACATTCTGAAGCATTATTGTACTGTAACAATGGTAGGTGGTGTATAAAAAAAATATTTTGCGATATCCGATTGCTTGTATCTATATTCTCTACTAACATTCGACTCCTTAAGTGTCTTCGATTTAATACAGTTTTAATTACATTTGGAGCAATCTCAGGAATTTGATAGTAAACTTTTAAGCTAACTTTTGTTCAGGTTAATACTAATAAGGCGAATCTGGAATCGTGAGATCACTGATACTTCCCGTGGGACAAATACCTAAATTACTGCATATCATTGACGATCATTTGTATTTCTGAAATTATTCTGAACTAAGTATCTTAGAAATGAATAAGTAAGCAAATAAATGAACAATTGTTTCTTGCAGGGATTATTCTTAATGTTATCAATTACGATTAATTATCTGGAATTTTTTTCCTTTCAACATTACAGAAGGGTTGATATTTGCGAGAAAACAAACAAATTGTGAACACTTCGTAAAAAGTTATATTAAAGTTCTCTTGGAATAGTAGCATAATAACTATAAATCTTGACTTGCAACCGCTTGATCATAGGTTGTAACTCATCATCATTCTGAGAAAACAATCATTTTGATCATTGTTATATTTAAAATAATGTTCATGTAAGGATTCGAGTTCCAGCGTGGACATCAACTCTGAGATGCAGGTACATTCAGCTGACGAGTCCCGAACTGGACGAAACACGCGTTCTGTACTCCACTGCTAGCCACTATCCATCTTGGCTTATGATGCTTGTGAATTAAGGCAATATAAAGGTAATCCACACAGTATACATATATGCCAATAAGAGACTGATCGATTGCGGTTTTAAACATCAATGGGAGGATTCAAATCAACAATACCAAGTGAACTAATAATAATTATCTTAGAAAGGTAATTAAAATTAATGTATGCTTAAAATAAAAAGATTTACCCATCAAATGTTTATGACTTATTTTTTTATTATACAAGAAAACAGAAAAACACACCTTATTACTAATTCATAAGTATGTAAGTATAGTCAGCCAGACAGTCTTACTTTAATCAAAGGTTACATTCAATCGATAACTAGTAATTTGAATAAAAGTTTTTTTCTGAACAACGATTTATTCTAACAAATACAGAAGATTGGTAAAATTTGTAGTATCAGTGATAAAATAAAATCTTATGTAGTGAAGGAAATCTGTCCATACGTTTTCCATGGGATAGATAGTTGTATATTAATAAGGCTTGTGGTTATTGATTCCGTAAAAAAATTAGTAAGAACAGAAGTAAGATATGTGGATTTATGGTTGAGAATCTAATTCATAATCAGTAAACTAATATAAGCGTAAAAGGTTTGTGGAGATGGTTAAATATTTCGGTTTACATTATAAATTGATCTTAGTTAAACTGATATTGAGAGCCGGGAAGTAGTGGATAAGTTTCGCTGTAGCATGAAACTCCTCAACAGCGATCATTTATAATTCACCCCATTTGTTGTGAGAACTGGAAGTCTTGGGTTGCGTTGACACTGATAAATATTGTTAATTCTGACCAATCCAGCAATGTCCAAATATTGAAAACAGGGATGGTTTTATTTCAGCTTCCACTGTAGATTAAGTGACTACAGGCGCTAGGTATTTGTTATTCTCAAGATATCAAACAAATTCCGCTTTAACGTTTTATGCATCTAAAAAATAACTTTCTGGAAATCATAGTAATGTTCTTTCTTTGCTTTATAATATGTAGTGGCTTTGCTTCTTTAATCAATCATCTTTGTAACCGTTATCATATAAATCTCAACGGTATTTGAAATCAGAAGGCAATAAGAAGCGACAACTACAGTTAATTAGTGTATAACACAGATCACAAAGTTCTAATCACATCAAGCGAATTTGAAGCGGAGAGGCAAAAAAGTATATGTGAGTAAATACATAGGCAAATTTATAGTCAAATCACATAAGGACACAGAAAAGCGGAGAAAAGGCTAATAATAGGATTCGTGTACATATATACATGGGGAGAGAATGAATCGAGTGATATTTAAGCTATCAACATTTTAACTAGAGCTGTCATCTGATCTAGTGGTCATAATTGTACAAAGCAATATGCGACTTGTTACTGTTCTAATAACATTGTCTGTTAGGTATGTTAATGAAAAGGCTTAAACAAAATTGAACACAATAGAAATTGGTTGTAGGATAGTTGCTATAACTATTAGCAACTATTTCGGTTTAGATATTTGTTCATTATGTGTTTCACAGTTAAGTATAGTACATTAATATAAGCCGAACTTAAGATGTTATTAGCCCAATTGTAGTAAGCTTAATGACTTATTTCATTCTAAATATATTAAAATCAATATACGGATAAATAGATTATTCAAGCTAACCTTTGGTGACGGATAACTCGTAAGCCATAGACGAAATGATGCATTCGTATTTTCCACGGTCATATCTTCACATATTTTTTCAAGCGCTGTCATCCAACTCACAGCTAAATGACAATTTTGCAGTAAAACCCAAGATCCATCTTGTTTACCCTGTGCAATCATTTTTGCTGCTATAGGACCTTGACCCTGTCCAAGACTAATAGACTGAAAACGTGCACCACCAAAATTTTTGTCTGTAGCAAATTTCAATAATGCCATAGTTGGATCAGCTCCAGGAGAAAGAATGAAAATGAGTGGTGTGGTACAACTTGAATCTTGATAAGATTTCGCTAAATCAAATGGTGGAGGTTCAACAAATTTCCTGCCCAACTTCTCCCTGACATAATTCATTACACCAGGAACCACCTAATTTAATTTGAAAAAGAATTATGTAATTATGAATTTGACTTAACGAAAGAAAATAAAAAAGTCTTTGAAGAACAGATGACTATATTAAATTACTACATATAGTGGTGAGCTGAAATTAGAGTATATAAATTATAAACCCATATTTATCCGTATCTCTATCAAGGTTTCACTGAAAAGATTTACAGATAAGGTTAAGAGTGACCATAAGTAATACATTCTTTAAGCTATGATTAATTGGATCACTGATATATCCAGTTTAAATTAATCATCATCTCTTAGCATCATTTAACAGACAAAATTAAATTTAAATTTATTCATTTTTCTTCTCATTGAACCGAGATCATGTTGTACATTCCAGATGAATCAAAATATTTAAGACCGTCCTAACTGTTAAGACTCACTTTGTCATTCCCCTAATCATTATTCAAACTTCTCGAATAAAAGCTTTTTTCCACTACTACTACTTCTAATTTTTTCAATATAGAATATACCAGACTGACAAAAAGGACAAACTCTTGTTTGAATCTAACATTTAAAAAGAAAGAGGCAAACCTTATCTGGACGTATGCATCGAAGTATAATCAAAGTTTTAAATACATCCAATTTATTCCATGGTTCAGGTAGTTTATCTTCTTGAGGATCTTTACTATCGTAATATTGTTTCCATTCATTTAAATGTGTTGTAAAATGTTCACGAAATGTTTCAAATCCTTTTATTGTTGATAAACGACATATTTCATCCCAACATTTATCTGATAACCAATTATTGGCTGGATTAGCTAATTTATTTTCTAATCCAATACCTCCAGTTAAAAAGAATATAAATTCATTCATTTCTAATTCACCTCGAGATCTATGGAATTTTATGTAATGTAATGGAAAAAATAATTTCATGAATTTAAAGCTAAGCAAATAATGTTAAATTATTTATTCTAATTTAATTTATTTCGTTAAGCAATTTGACTGATTTGAATACTATATAGTTGACATCATGAATCACTTGAAGCTAGACCACCATGGAAAACCTGGAAGCACCGGATTGCCGTTTCGTCCTGTTGTGAGACTCCTCAGCAGCGCGCATCCACGATCCCGTCTCGCGAGGTTCGAACCCAGGACCTACCAGTCTCGAGCCAGAGTCCTTAACCGATAGACCATTGAGCCGGCATCCAACGGTGTTAATGTCTAACTTCAACCGATCCACGAAATTGAGCGACACATCCACCATTGTTTTCAGTGAGTTGATATCTTCCAACAGACCTGGGAGAAGCAGTGACCATGCCAAAAGCATGCAGCCTTTTTATGTAGTAGGTCAAACAGTAAGCTTTTTTCGATGACATTAAAACATGAGAAAACCAAGAGAGATTAAAAGAAAAAGTAACACCAAGATATATGAACTTTGACACTGTGTTTATCAACGAGTCTCCATTGCCACAAGCATTATGGGATCCCAGAATAGTGTATAGGTGCTATCCATGTTTCAGGCTAAAGTTAACCGCTTAAGATTTAGATGGATTAAGTAAGAGAACACTACCAACAGACCACCATTCAATACGAGACAAAAACTCGTTCATTTCTATGGGATGTGAAGAGGCAGAAATCGGCATGCAAACAGTGAGGTCGTCCTCATATTTCACAAAAGTGTTTTCTGTGGAAGGTGGCACATCATGCAGAAAAAAAAGAGGAAAGTAGAGGTGAAAGAACAGTTCCTTGTGAGACACCTTAATCAGACAGTAGAGACGTTGAATACCTTCCTCCAAACACTTTGTAATGTTCTCTTCTGGAAAGGTAGTAATATAGCCGATTGTTTATCCAGCTGTCAGTGTTACGCTTATTAACTTGTTCAGTAAAAGTTGTCTTGGGATAGAATCAAAAACAGAAGTACAGTCCAGAAAAGGTAGCCCATTAATTACAGTCTCATCGAATTAGGTTTGTGTAATTAGTTTTTATGAATAACGGTTATGAATTAACCAAGTTATTATGGTTATTATAAGTAATATATATCGTTTATATGATCAATTTTCCTATTTTAGTTTCTAGTCACTTCATTAAATAATTAGTTCAACAGTATTTTGATCCTTTATTTTCTAAATATTTAGATATATTACGGTTAAATTTCACTACAGCGATTTCAAATGGGAAAAACGAGAATTCGAATGATGATTAAATATTTATGGATGCCTTGCTATGGGGTATGAAATCCCAGTAAACATGAGTGATATATGAATTCATTTGAGTTTTTTGGTGAGTTGCTCATACATCGCTAATAATAAATGACAGTTAAGTTACATAATGGATAATCTGAAATCCAAATCTACGTATAATTGAATTTTTACACAGTAACTAAATGTGAACGCGGAGTAAAAACCCAACTTTTGTTCATTTATGCTATTCTGCGGTCATCATTTTTTAACATTGATGATAGGTTTTTAGCACGTTATATCCTTGAACTCCACTAGTTACAGTTTCTTACAAGAAATGCTGGAATATGTTTCGAAGTTAGTTACTGGTCAGTAGATGAACCCTAATGGTACTCCCAGTTTTTAACTGTTTACATAGGTCATGTCAGTTTGAGATGTAAACTGTCTTTAAACTGAGCTATGATCAATAAATAGGTTGCAAGAAAAGTTTACCACTATATGATGAAACTACATTTATACATCGTTATAAATGTATTAAAATATGTCTAATAACTTACTTAACGATATTTATACACATACTAAATGCGAACAATACTTTATGCTTTTCAAACAATGAACGACATACATTCGTATAGAGATTATACTCAAAATGATCTTTTAAATAGCGTAATCGTCTTTCCAGTATTTTCGATTTATTACTGATCACGACAGTTTTTTGTGATAATGTTCAGGTATAATAAAGTAAAAATAAAAATAAAAATCGTAATTATAATTTACAAAAGAAAGTGGTAATAATAACAGTAGTCATGTAATTATGAAGTCATAATCAATAACAAACTATATTTGAAAGCGTGAGTCAATTGAAGCTAGACCACCAGAGAAAAACCTGGAAAAAGCCTGTGGACCGACGATTATCCCGTTTATAGCGAAGACTAGTTAGTGATTGACTATACGTACAGGAAAAATAGAACGAAATTCATAACTATTTCTGATGAACATTGTTCTGTTTAAGTTAAGTTAAATAAAAAGAAGCTTTAACCCAAAAAATCAATTCC
>NW_017386089.1:43266-108470 GCF_000237925.1 Schistosoma mansoni | reverse complement strand
AGAAAAGAAACTATATGATTTATTTTAAGTAACTCTCGTCTTACTTAAAGCGAATAGTTTCATGATATTTGAACTCCTAGTTGATGTTATATATTAGGTGGGAATATATAAAAGATAGGTTGTATATAAGGATATAGTATAGGAAGGAAAAAAGTTATGAAGCAATTTTAATCTTAAGGTTTAAGGGAAGACAGGGATTGTATACACCTACGCCATCGTGATCGATTCTGAGCCATGTTACCCAGAGTCTCCAACCAATGGGTACGATAGTCACGCGGACCCCAACCAGGTAGTCTGCATCTGCCAACATGGCTCAGACTAGAAGTTAGTGACTTCAAGCACTGATGCCACGTTTTGGTTTGACCACCTCTAAATCTCTTCCAACCATCCCCTACACTAGTCAGCATTGTGCGTCGTGATATTCGGTGTTCAGGCATACGTAACACGTGGCCTAACCATCTCAGTCGATGAAGATTCATAATCTCATCAACTGATTCACCATCATTCCCCAATACCCTGCGTCTAACCTCACTATTACTTGCCTGGTGATCTCAGCAGATGCGAGCAATATTTCTAAGGCGTCTGTGGTCAAATACTAGTAACTTACGAGTATCTTCTACTCTTAATAGCCATGTTTCACAGTCATAAAGTAGGACAGAGCGAACTGCTGCGCAGTATACTCGTCTCTTAGTTGATAGACGGACATCACGTTTTCGCCATAGGTGACGTAAGTTGGCAAAAGCCAAACGAGCTTTTTGAATCCGTGCTGAGATTTCGCCAGACATTAACTGATTACGGCTGGTCAGGCTTCCAAGATAAATGAAGTTGTCGACGCGTTCGACTACTTCACTCCCTATCCTTAGTTCAGGTGTTGATGCAGACCAGCCCTGAAGCGATAATTTGCATTTAGAGGGGGAGAAACGCATCCAAAACTTTCTGACATTGTTGCTTAGTGTTACGAAAACACTCTGCATTTTATCAGCGTCTTCATCAAACAGCACTATGTCATCTGCGTATTCTAAGTCGATAAGTGGACCTCCTGGTAGGAAATCAATTCCTGAAAATTCAGTCGACGAGAACGTTATTTCCAGCGGTAGGTCTGTGATGAAGTTGAACAGAAATAGAGATTGTGGACAGTCTGGCCGTACACCACTTGAGGTTGCGAAGTCAAATTACAGTTCGCCATAATCTCTGACTCGACTGGTAGTGTTTGAGTAAAGAGACTGAACAAGGTTTATGTACTTCTGAGGTACACCTTTCAATGACAGACATTGCCATAGAAGCTCTCGGTCTTCAGAGTCAAATGCTGCTTTTATGTTAAGAAAAACCACAAATATCGGGCGTCGATAAGGATGTCTATGTTCTAAAATCTGATGAATATGTGGTGGATGAAGCCACGACCAGGTCTGAAGCCAAACTGGTTTTCTCGTATTTTCTGTTCACGAGTCTTTATGAGACGCTATATTAGTCAAACTGGTCCCTCTGTGTTTATTACAGGATGATTTTGATCCTTTCTTATATATTGGGACGATCAGCGATTCTGACCAGTCGGATGGGATTTCGTCCAAATACTAGATGCTTAAAATAGTACTGGACATCACAACACTGTATATATATGTGAAAATAAACAAAAACTAATTTCATTATGCAAGTATAGTAGGATAAAATCCTGTTACTTGAGTCAAAGCATGGAAAAATTAAACAGTAGACACAGGAAACAGAATTGAAGATGTAAACGGTAACCGACTAAAATAACTTGAAAACATGTATTTTCTAACTAGTCAATATCTATCTATCTATCTATCTATCTATCTATCTATCTATCTATCTATCTATCTATCTATCTATCTATCTATCTATCTATCTATCTATCTATCTATCTATCTATCTATCTATCTATCTATCTATCTATCTATCTATCTATCTATCTATCTATCTATCTATCTATCTATCTATCTATCTATCTATCTATCTATCTATCTATCTATCTATCTATCTATCTATCTATCTATCTATCTATCTATCTATCTATCTATCTATCTATCTATCTATCTATCTATCTATCTATCTATCTATCTATCTATCTATCTATCTATCTATCTATCTATCTATCTATCTATCTATCTATCTATCTATCTATCTATCTATCTATCTATCTATCTATCTATCTATCTATCTATCTATCTATATATATATATATATATCTATCTATCTATCTATCTATCTATCTATATATATATATATATATATATATATATATATATATACTCTCGGGACTTTACGTTCATTAACGAAGGACCTCATATTTGTGAACCTGTATCACTGTATCTGGTAAAAAAAATGCGGTATGGAAATTCACAAAGAGAACCAACTTTTCTCATTAAGCAAATAGTAAAACGTCTTTCTAAGTTTTATTTCAACTTTCCCACAATCTATTGAAATCCATAAATCATTTGTTTAATATAAGCTAGTATGATTAATATGAATGGATTAGACCTATTTGTCCAAACATATGTACATTTATCCTCTTTGTTTGTCTTGTCCAGTAATAAGATCGTTTCATTCTTGACTAAATTGGTTGTTTCAATTATATATCATGAATTCTTTTGATCTCATTCTTTGTATTTCTTTCTTTTCTTATAAAGAAATTGCTATTATTAGTAATATCATAATAATATCGATTTAATATTTCTACTATTTCGCATAATTTTACATGATATTTGTTTAGAATTCACCTCTCTTCATAGTGAAATTTTCTCATTACTTCTTGGATGAATTTTGTCAGTTGTACTCCAAGTGATTTATAATATATATTGATAACATAAACGACGCCGAATACAAATGACCATCATTGAAGCTTGGAACAACTGGAAGACAGTTTTCTTCTAGTATGGAACTCCAGTGGATCGAGGATGCTCACAGCTGACGAGTCCCATACTAGGACAAAACGGCTGTTCAGTGATTTCATGCTTTCAATGGCGGTCTAGCTTAGATCGACTCATGAGTTCAACTATTAGGATTGCTACAATATCTACAAACCCCAACTGTGTAAAATAAATTAAAGCTATGGTATATCTGATTTATACAAAGGATCATAATATACATTTTCTTGATATCACAAAAATAGGATCTGAAGTTGGAGTTATTCAAAGCAGTCTATACCGTTTAAAGATCCACACAGTGTGTTAAATGAATCTATGTTTTTCAGTATAGGATTATGAGATTGTTGAATTTCATCGAAATTACAGACCGATGAAAAGTTAGGTGACCATAGGAATGCTGGGAACAGTAAACGGTCGTTTCGTTCAAGTATGGGACCTCTCAGCAGAGCCTATCTTCGACCGATCGAGAGAGAGTCGAACCTAGGACCTTCGGTCACATGTACAAGAGCTCGACCTCTAAACCATTGAGTTGAGGTTTTTTAGTGTACAAGTCTAACTCCAATCAACACTTGTCTTCAAAGTTCCTGGGTTCGATTTTCATTCGTGGATTAATGAATGGGCACTGTTAGGATGTTCCACATTAGGACGAAGTGGCCGTTCAGTGTTATCGGATTTTCAATGGTTGCCTAACTTTGACCGGTCCATGATTAAAATGAAAATAGTTATTTTTCTTTGTAAAAGGGTCAAAATTTGACTAGAAAGTTTATTGAGGCTTGTTATATCTGTGGCCGAGTGGATTATTAGTTGAGGGGTGAGGTGATGAGACCGTCAATTAGAGAGCAGCGAATTATCGACTGGAGCAGTGATTCGAAACCCGAACGAGCAGACTAGAGTGCTAACCGATCCTGCGATCTGCCTAACCCAGCCAGTTGAGTCCAGAACACAAATAACAGCCTCGGTAATATGAATCATTATTCACAAGCATACTGGGTTTATATACTAACCAAACAGACCACATGTACCAAAAAATAGATAAATAACATTTGTACAATAATTGGCCAATGTGGCTATGGATAGGGGGAAAGTAATCAATAACAATAGTTCAAAGGTCAAAACAAAGGTTATGGTAAGAGGAACACGAATACAATTAGGTCAGTTATTTAACAACTATACAATAGGAATTAGGCATATTACCTTTGTCCATAAATATACCTCAGATTTACCATTCATGATTCACCAGGGGATATAACACCTCCCCTTTTTGAGAAATCCGGAGTTGATATCCGGATTTTAAATTTCTCGAATTCCCCCTCCCCCACGAAAGACTGTTGGATCCTCATATAGCCAAGTTACTATTAATTCGATATGTTTGTCATGTTTGACACATTTAACAGGGAATCCATTAGAACTGACGAGATGATGAGGATCGACGACATTTGATTTGAGGTCACTAGCGTTTGATTCTTGTGAAACAGGTTGCTTAAATTTTTTTTGAACCTCATTGGCAGATAATGGATCATTTGGCACCACTGTATCCACTATACTGCTCGATTTGTTTCCCGTTTCTTCGTGGGCGGGTACTGCAGCAATTTCATGAGCATTTGACATGGCATCATGTTGCTGAGAGCATATAGTCCTGATAAACTATTGATATACTTGATGCTTTTACGAGTTCACTTTACTCGATAAACGGAAAGGTCAAAGACACAGTGACACGATAGGCTATTCTAATCCGTTGTCCCCGGCCATGCTAACTAGATCAAGAAGTCTTGATGAGGCGTAGAGAATGTATTCTACAAGCGCCCAGAAAATACGAGGTCACTAAACACACAAATCAAGCTTATTTATACAATGATAGAAACTCCCTTGAGGGAACCACAAAAGAGCGTACTAAAAAATCCGTCAACCAATGACAGTCAAGGATTTCCGAGTGGAAGATGTGAGCTGTAGGTCAGCTAAGCGCCTTTTGACGCGAAAACATAAAATTCCAATTTTCAGAATAAAATTGATGACGGTGAAAAAAACAAATATATCAACTGCTATTATATCGCAATAAATTATGACAATCCAGTTTATCGATGTACTTCACGTTAAAGTCAATATCTTTCTATTTCGGGAAAGCAATCTCTACTGAGCAAAATGTTATTGTTCTACACTTACCTATCATGAATTGAATTAACGTAGAGATTTACAAACCATGCTAATGAGTATTGATACATTGGATCAATATTAGGTAGATCTGTTAATGAAAAGAAGAGTACAGCAGAATGTTTAGCGATTGGTGAATAATCCATTCTCGCACTATCAATCTTCTTTTGGGTTTCTTCAGCAACCTATTAATTAAAAGAAAAGGAGAATGACTAAAGTACATTAGTAACAGGGTATATAGGCATTCGTGTCTAAAGTAGTGTCATTTCTACTCGCCAGTCATTCATGACCAACATAAAGCCTTGTACAAACGTGGACTGACTCAAGTTCCCAGGCCACAATAGTATGATGCGATAAAATTAAGAAAGAACGAACAATGGAAATATGATGCAAAAGGCTGAACAGAAACATGTTTGAAGAAATAAACAAACTCGGGATTTAGAAAAGGATTATAAATAATGCAAATGAGTTAGTGTTATCGGTTTTGAGTTATGTTAGCCAGTGCATCCAACCACTGACAGCGGTCATCATGCATATTTCATCCAAGTAGTCTGGGTTTATCAACATGTCTCAGAATAAGTCAGCGACTTCATTGACTAGTCCAACGTATCGGTTCAACCATACCCAACTTTCAACCTGATCGTACACCAGGGAAAATCGTCCACCAAGGAAGGATGTGTGTCACATTTTCTCACCATCTTAATCGGTAAAGATTCATAACCTCAGCAACCGATTTAGTATCTTTAACTGACTGCCAATGCATAATTTGATTGCAGATATAAAAGAGTGTTTATTTTACGAATAAACGTGGTTTTAAATCGAATTTATCGAATTTGTATGTGGATTCTGGCTAAAGAATTTCATGCCCATTCGTCAATTGAAAATTAACAGTAACATAATGGTTACTTATTTAAAAAAGTTTAAAGCACTGGTTTTGCTCAGCATAATTCAAAAGATATAGTTCTGAGGATTTCCTGTCTTCATAGTTTGAAAATTTGTTACGTATAAGCTACTAATGTGACATCATTTTGAAGATATACCTCGGCACAAATTAGTATTAAACAGAATACCATTGGATATCTGGGAAATTCTCATCGGTGCTCATTAACACTCCGATATTAGATTAAATCACAAAAGCGTTCCAATCTGTTGGGGAAAATGAAATATCTGAGACTACTAATTTGTATTCAAGTTGTTCGGTTTTCATACACTATAATGTGGTAAGGTAAAACGTTAAAGCGTTCCATGATATGTGAAAAAATAGTTGTTCAATAATTACTAATATCTAACTGTTCTCCTACTGATATCACTCCGTTAAGAAAGTGTTAACTTGGACGATTTTTCATAAAGCCTTAACTAAACAAGAACATAATGTCATAACTACGTTTATGATTATTTACTAACACTACATTCATGCTAGTTATAAGTAGTGATAATGCGTATAATTATGTTTCACTTACTTTTTGCTTTTTTAAAATATCATCTGAAATTAATTTAGATGAATCAAGTATTTCGATGGCAGCTTCGTTCTCTAAAATATTCCCTTCAGATTCTGATAATGTAGCCAATATCTTGTCTTCAGTTTCTTTTAGCATACGTTTATTATTTGCTGTTGTTACTATTAATTCTTGACGAGCTTCTTCAAGTTCCGGTCTATAGTGAACATTTTTTTAATTTTTAAAATGGCAAAACATTTATAATCTTTAGTTAAAAGAATAATATACCCTGAAATTGTGTGCAAGCTTAATTAGGTCGACAGAAGTCGGTCGATAATTAATAATAATAATAATGATAATAATAAGTGTATACCGAAAAAAATTTCTGGTTAGCGTTTTTTTAGCGAGTTGGTTTTCTACGGGATGGCGTCGCTAACCCCATGCCCAACCCTCCTCCTTTACCCGGGCTTGGGACCGGCAGTATCCCCCGGAGGAGCTACAGGCGTCACAAGACAAGCCCTCACATGGAATCCTGAAGGTTAAAGGATAAGAGGAAGACCAAAGAACACATTACACCGAGAAATGGAGACAGACATGAGAATGAACAAAAACTGAATAGAACTGAAAAGGAAGGCCTAGGGCAGAGTGGATTGGAGAATGCTGGTCGGCGGCCTATGCTCCATTGGGAGTAACAGGCGTAAGTAAGTAAGTAAGTATGCCCTCAAAAAGGACATGATATCTAGATTACCTCATACTGAACATTGAGGATAAACCTTTTATTAAAATGAATTATGAAATATATGCAGGATGCATCATTCCATAATAAAAATTTAACAAGCATACAATCCTCACCAGTATACAAAATATAATCCTAAGAGAGCATAAACAGAAATGATAAAAAGTGTAATTAATGACTTGGTGCATGTATGTATTATTATGCGTTTTGGAATGATAGACGAAACATTTTTGTCACTGAAGAGAAATAAAACAGTTCAAGGAATAAAATGTGGGCGGCCTATATTACTCCGTGAGGGCGAACTAACGCAAGTAACTAAGCAAGTAGAGTAAGTAAGCAAGTCGGTAAGTATGTAAGTGAGTAAGTAGGAAGGTAAGTAGGTAAGTAAGTATGCATGTAAGTAAGTAAGCAAGTAAGTAATATTTTCCTTTATATTCTTACTTACTTCTATAATCATCAATCCTTGAATTACATATCCCAACTGTTACTGCTAATACTAAGCATCAAATCAAATAATTTTTTAGTCCAACTATTAATTTTACAACTGCATATTTGAGTTCCTTATTCCATAACTTTTATTTATATTTGACTCCCTGTCAAATTGTTACTATGGGGTTGTGCAGATTGTTAAGGTTCATACCACCACCATTGAAAATATTTTGTTAACTCTACTATTGTTGATTCCTTTACGAGTTCATTTATTAACTAATATCCGTGAATATTTATCACATTATTCATGCCATCTTCCAACTGTTTTGTTAAGCATTTAAAATTATTTTTATAACTACTGAAGTTTGTGATATTATCTAACAAGCCACCTAGCTGGCATCTTTGATCGCGCGCAAACGCTTGACCTCTAAAGCAACAATCCGGCATTCAACTATCAAACGTTTGTAAGCGAGGCCAAAGGCCTTAGGTTTCATTACCAGATGCGGGGTCGTCAATGCTCATTGTTGAGGAGTCCTATGCCAGGACAAAACGGTTGTCCAAGTTTCCCATAGTACTCTATCTATGATCAATTCACGATTTAAGCTATGAAAGTTCTACAGTCTCCACAAATCTCCCTACATTCATGAAATATTAGTTTGTCAGAGATATTAAAGATGATTAATAGAAAAGTATTCTGCTAGCTATCCTAAAAGACATTTATCAAATGCAAATAAATAAAGCCTAAATAATTATTTCTTTCTAAAAAAATTTACTTTTCTTTAGCGACAACAATACCCAGTAACTGATCTTCTAAACCTTCTAATGTGATCATAAAGTTTAGTAATGAAACTTTCACAGCAATTTCTGGTAAATAATGTGGATTTCTTAATTTAGTTGTGATGTATAGACGAAAGTCTTTTGAATATTCAATGATATTTTCACCTAAACGTATCATATCCACACCACCTTTGAAAGTTAACAAAAACATTATTTGAACAATGATTATTACAATGAAAAAAAAAATCAAAATCGGATTTAAAAATGAATTAGTTATACTTTCTGTTCCATCATATTCTTAAATTCACTTAGTATTGAAGGAAAGATTCAAACAAAACAATACTAAGTGAATTTAAACTTCAACCCATTGCACAAGCAAGTGGCTATCAGGACTCGATAGCTGAGTGGATAACACGATGGCGTTTGAAGCTAATGTTACTGGGTTCGAGTCCCAGAGTGAATATCAGCTCTGAGATGCAGGTACACCCAGCTGACGAGTCCCAAATAGTACGAAACGCGCGTCCTGTATTCCACTGCTAGCCACTATCCATCTTTGCTTATCATATTCTTAGTTTGTCATATTGATGTGAAATGAAATTGAGTTTGTATTGAATAAAGTCAGTTAGGAAGCTTAAGTTGTTTTCAAAGTATGTGCTGCATGAAATGAATTACATTATTAAAATATTGACTCCAGGATACCTCCACTGTTGAGGTTAGCTTATATATAAATAAATTGAAGGATTACTTTAAATCGAACTTATACTTCAAAGTCTTTTTCAAGAACTGTACGTTCAACATATTGATTTTTCGCGTCTTAAGAAGTAAAAATAAATATTAGACCTTTAATAGTCAAATTCATGAGTCGATTAAGGCTAGACCATCATGGGAAACCTCGAAGCACTGGATGGCCGTTTTGTTCTAGCATGGCACTCTCCAGTAGTGCATATCTACGATCCCGCTCGCGGGACTCGGACCCAGGACTTTCGGCGTCGCGCGTGGGTGTTTAATCTTCAGACCACTGAGTCAGCATCCAAAGGTGTTAATTTCTATCTTCAACCAAAATATAAAATAAAGTACATTTTAGAGATTAGTTTCGAAATAGGTACTTGAATATCTTTGGATGTCATTCTCTAATCCAATACTAAACACTGGTCTTCATAGTAAAACAAAAGTAAGTAACGATGAGTTCTTGATTTTATACATTATGATCTCTCTATAAATTCGAATAGCATAAATATATCATATTAATAACAGAATCAGTTTTCCTATGTTTTACGTTTTCTACCATTACCTATACTATTATTACTGTCTTGATTGTCCTGTCAGTTTAATGTTTATGCACCAATATGGTCTGGCAACTCAAACTATTACACATATGTACCAGATTCTACGTTGAACTTGACTGATTGACTGTTAGTTTAAGTACTACCGAAAAACATTTAAGTGTTGTACTTCTTTCCATTTACAAATAAAAAATAACCCGTTAAATATTGGCTAAAAAATTTTCATAAATGATTAAGACTTCACACCAATCCAGGGCTCAAATGGTCATAAGCTTAATGCAACAATTTAAACTTCTGCGTTTGCACTCTCCAGTTGTAGGAAGTTCACTCTACTGTATAATTGACAGGCTCAGATAAAAATTCAGTTACCATCCATGCGGTTCTCAATGTTGCGTTAATCGGTTTAAGCTCATAACATCATCCAAAGACTTAATTATCCTAACAATAATTAGAAAACATAGTTGTTTGTCTTTACACAAAAATAAGTAAATATATCACCTTGTCTAAATGTTTGTTTCAGTAATAGAGGCTCCAAACTTGGATCTAAATCTTCACCAACATTTTCCAATAGTATTGGTGTACCGAATTGAATACCATTTTCTAAATTTCTAATGAAATCGCTATCTGTCAATTTGACAACAGTGATTCCTGTGTCTTTTTCCATATTCTTTATCCATTTATTAGCTTGACCTTGTGGATCAATCATCAGTGGCCTTGTGATTAAAAATTTGAAATATAACACGTCATAAAGTACCTATATCTCCATTTCATACTACTTATCTAAAAAAAGGTTATGTTAGGTTTATTTACAATCTAAAAGACTTCAACAAACATTGAAGATAACATTTATTTTTAATAAATCAATTACCCGCCTCATGATTTCAAGTTTGTATACAAGATTAGATGAATTTATGGAGCTAGTCATCTTTTTCCTATGTCTCTGTCCTCGTAAGGAAAGAAATCGATAGCGTTGTCCTTTCTTAACTGATAGTACGTGAGTATCATATTGAGACAGAGGCTTGTTGATTTTGTACATCATACTTTGAACAATAGACTAAAAGAGAGAGAAATTACGCTTCCTCTATACTATTAAAACCATGAAGAACTTCTTGAGGAGGGCAAGAAAATATGGTTACAAGTTTAAACTAAACTAAAATACTGTCGTCGCATATCTCTGCTAGATAGTACAAGAGTGCATTACCAATTTACATGTACGTACTAAAGCACATACATTGTAAGAACCGAGAGGAGAGTACATGTTCGCGTTTCCCAGTATGTTCCAAAGAACTTGAGGCTGCGAGGTGCAATGGCTCTTATCAGTGCAATAGCTCGGTATTTACATGACACTAGACATACCATTGACATTCCTCAAGACTTCAAAATTATTAGCGGACAAGGAAACACAGCTTCCCTTCGGTTTGTTGAAGGAGTTGCGAGGACAAAAAACTCAAACCTGATTTATGTATCTAAAAAGACATGGTAATAACCTATTACTACCCTTGTAAATCAGTTTTTGGTCATTAGTTTTGTTTTATTAGTGTTTATTTTAGTCGTTTAAAGATCCTCATCATATTAAAAAATTAATATTCTTCGTTGAAATGTTAGTGTTTATTTTGTTATGTGGTCTTCCATTACGAATTCTTATCTTATGCACATTGAAAGCAACCCTTCACTGATACATTTCCATTTATGTAAACTCTTCAAATCCTTCGATAATGTAATAAGAAGACGAAGATTATCAGAACTATGTGATATATTAGCGCAATACATTTAGATCACACATCTACTAGTTAAGAACATTTATATACAAAAAAAGAAGGTCAATTAGACTGGAAATGGGGTAAGAATAGACAAGGATAATAATAAAAATAATTTGAAAACAATTTGTAACCTAATCACTCTGGGTAATAAGCTAATATTACCAGGGTAGGTTTAGGGAGAGAACAGACTGTTTTTGAATACACAAAGGGGTTTTGAATTTTCGTATGGCTTCAATAAACCTTGGTATACACCCTTTTACACTTTTATACAACACCACAAAAGCCGAGTTAAGATCAATCTTATGGTCTATTTCGATTATATGTTTGGCAATAGAGGATGATGGATGTTTATCCTCTACTTTTATTGGGTTATTTGATTCTATTTGTTTCTGCAACCATTTTGGTACATGTTCACACAGCCTAATTTTCAGATCACGATTGCTCCTCCCTATGCATGTGTGACCGCACACATTTAAATCGGTAAACGCAGTGACACAATCGTTTTCATGTCTTTTAGGTTTTGAATTAAGCACGGACCTCGTTCTTTCTTTCATAATGACCTTCGCTGCACAATACATTTTGTTGATGACTGATTTAAGCCTTTGTTTGAATAAAAGGCTATTTCGATAATGCAATGAGAAGACGAAGTTTATCAGAATTATGTGATATATTAGCGCAATACATTTCGAACAATCTGATCACACATATACTTGTTAAGACATTTTTTTATGAAAATTAAAAGGTCAACTAGACAGGTTAAGGTAAGAAAATAAATATCAATAGCGTTGTTTGTATTATTATATATATTTGTATTTTTATGAATAAATGTTCTTAACAAGTAGATGTGTGATCAGATTGTTCGAAATGTATTGCGTTAATATATCACATAGTTCTGATAATCTTATATCACATTATCGAAATTTACCAAAGGGACTAATTGTTTTAAATCTCCAAATCCTGTTCAATTATTACGCAACCCACCTTATCAACTTGTGTAAACACTTCATTACCTCTAAAATTATCATACAATTTATCTCTGAACCTCAATTATTGCATCACTCACCGCTTATGTTTTTTATTCTAACGCCAAATGACCTCCGACCTGTTCATGTATATATATGTATATGTAAATAGTCATTATTGATAGCCTTTGTCATTTCATTTCTTTTGTTCATCTATGTTAGTTGTTTCACACTATATCTTACCTCAATGTAAACTTTGAACATATATTTGATTGTAAGCAGCTGATGAGAAACCATGAAATATAGTGAATTCATATAATTCTGCATCCAAGTTTGTTTTTGCATTATTTAGATAATATGAACTTTTATTTATTTCAATCCTGTACCCATCTTATGAAACATTTTTCATTTCACACTTGAATGCCTCGATCTTAAGTGACATTATTTCAAATAGATTCCAGTGACAAAAAAGCGTGCATTTCACACCTTTAAAATATTTACTTTTAATATAACCTCAAACTGTACATGGTAAGCAGAGATGGATAGTGGCTAGCAGTGGAACACAGGACGCGCGTTTCGTCCTATTCAAGACTCGTCAGATGGATGTACCTGCATCTCAGTGGCCGAGTGTATAACGCGATGGCGCTTGAAGCTATGTTACTGGGTTCGAGTCGCAGAGTGAACATCGACTCTGAGATGCAGGTACATCCAGCTGACGAGTCCCAAATAGTACGAAACGCGCGTCCTGTATTCCACTGCTAGCCACTATACATCTCTGCTTACCATGCTTGTGAATTAAGGCTATATTGATGCAATACGCACAGTATGCACATATGCCAATTAGAGACTGACCAGTTGCAGTCCTAACACATCGATGGGAAGATTCAAACAAAACAATACTAAGTGAATTTTTCACAATCTGTACAGTTTAGGATTTTAAAAAAATTTCCCTTTATATTTTCTAAATTAAGCTTCACAGTGCAGCTAACATCATTCTCTCTTTTTTGTTTTTGCTTATCTTGTCAATTCCTCGTCTCTTTTTTGTTTTGTGCCGTACTATTTTGGGATTAAATATGCATAAATACTGCGTTCCATGTTGTCAATTGCTAGAAGTATTTTAACCTGCCATTAATGGTGATTGAATTACTCATATTACTTTTAAATTTTATGTTCAAAAAAATTAAGAATTGAACCATCTGTTCATAACAGACTTCATAGATTGATTTATCTTGTTCTTCTCTCCATTATATATATGGATTCACTCTAAAAATCTACATTGGTCATAACGAAATTTCAGTGTAACTATGAAATAGCATAATCTCCCATCGACTGTATTATGACTGTCTTCCGTTAGATTGTTGGAATCAGTTAAATTGTCCTATTCTCTCACAATGTAATACTATGAAATACACTTTTTTGATAGTACATTTCTCCATCGCCTAGAAATCTTATGAGTTTATCACACTTACTGTTATCTGAAAGTAAAAGAACTTCATCAAGATTGAGGGCTCTATAAAAAAAAAACAAATGGTTAGAAATATTATTGGGAAGGGAAAGGCAAATAGTGAAATCCATGTCCAAAAGTATTTAGTTTTGAATTTCGAAATATGTCTGTAACGGATGGTGAACAACCTCCACGAGGGGTAACAGGCGTAAGGAAGTAAGTTAAGTAACTATCAGAGTGTTTATGTAAACTTTGGATTTCAGCCACTAACTGCCTGATAGACCTACTATGATCAAGTTGATTTCTGCTGCAGTCTTCTCAAAGATTTTGTGCTTAAAAACAAAATTAATTGTATATCATATTTGGCAGCTTGCGGAATATCGAAAACAACCTACCATCTTCTAGCATTTGCTACAATAACACTATTGTCTATTGAAAAAGCATCACGTGGCAAACCATCGATATTCCATTGTTGAATTTTTACCGGATCACCAAGACATTGAGTTAGTGAAAAAGGTTCAGAACAAGTGATATTTTGTTGTTTACATTGAATAATCCAATTTGAAATACACTCTTCTCTGTAAGTTGATGTAAATGGTCCCAAATAAGCAATTATTCCAGCTGATATCAGTACATCACCAATAAGATTATCATATAATTTTTCAAGATATTCAGCTGCTTGATGCCAACGGTCTTTCTCACCACCTAAACCACCTATCAACTTTGTAGCTCTTTCTAATTTAGTTGCACAGTTTGATACTTCATCTTCCAGGCGTTTTTTCTCGTTTTGGGTAGATTCAAGTTGATTTTGTAAATTTTCTAATTTAGCTTCAACTTCAGCTAGTGCATCTTGTGTCTTTTTTAAACATGCCATATTCTCTGCTAATTCTTCTTCAGCTTCAGCTAATTTAACACGCTTTGGTGCTACAATTTTAGCTACACGATCATATTGTTCCATAGCTAATATCCACTTGCATAAACCTTCAGCAGCTGAACTAGCACGAGCTACTTTGGTTGGGTCAAATTCAGGATTTGTCATGAAATCTTTTCGTATACGTTGCATTATCTAAGAAAATATGAAATAAAACAATTACTGTTATTCATTAACGCTGGTACGAACTAGAAGTTCATGGATAAACTTGACTACTAATAAGAATATCATTAGTTCAATATATAAAACATATACAGATTTAGAAACAGATTTTTAAACAAACTTCAGCACCTCAAAAGAGAACAAACAGCAAACTATTGCAGTTAAATCAAATTACTTAAAATATTGTAAAGGATTTTTGAACCGATATAGATAACAGGAACTCCGTAAGTTCTGACTTGAAAGTAATAAATAGTAAACACGACTAATTGAGATGAAATCCAAAACATAGAATCTCACAATTCATTATCGGTTCGAAAGCGATGTTTATGATAACACAAACACTTATTACGATCTAGAAAATGTATGAATATAACAGTTCCAAAATTAGATATGAGGTAACCTGTAGCTAGATATCCTTGCTACTGAAGTATGTTTAAGATGAGATCATACTTTATATAATAAGGATAGAATCTAGTTCATGTAACCACACACATTATTAGTTGAATATTTTATCTAACTATATATCATATATCCACTTAGAACAATTACATAAATCTTAAATGTTTTCATATCTTACCGTCGGATTGATATTATCTTTGTCATACTCCTTCAATAGATTTAAAAAATTTAAATCACCGAGTAGTTTCTTTGATGGTCCCCAATAATCATTAATCTTTTTACCTGTTCCTGATGGATCATTTATTTTATCTGGTTTAATATCACGCATAACACAAACACCTTCCATGACAAGTTTAACACCAGGTGGGGGATTTTGCATTGATTTCACTATTGTAATATCAGATGGTTTAAGCGTGTCTAATGCAGAAAGAGCTGCTTCTAATGCAGGTTGTGCTTCAGCTAAATCAGCTCGACATTCATCACTTAATGCTTTAGAAGCATCAGCTTTTTGATTGACAATTTCTTCTTCAGCTTTTACTTTAACACGTTGTTCTTCAACCGTCACTGATTCAGTAGCTATAACAGTTAAAAGTTTTTCATTCTCCCGACTTGCTAATACAAGCTGAGGTTGAAGTTCTTCTAGTTTGATTTGCATATCAGCTACTTGTTCTGCAGCGAATGCTAATTTATCTAGGCCATTGACATAGCTGAATTATGGTTATAAAGGTAATTATAAATATCAAAATCAAAACGATTTAAATTATTATCTATACTGAATTATTACAAAAGTGTTATACCATAAAGAATGTACTTATTCCTAAACTGGAGTATTTACTACTTGGTACTCAAACTCATAAAACATTGTGACTAGACTGTCAATAAGCTGAACTGCTGGTAATTTCCCTATAACCATTTCTACATTAAAAAAAATTTGAGTGTAGTACTAATGTAACTGGAACATAAACATTCATGATTTTATGATAAAATTAGTGAGGTGTTTTGCGAAATGGAGGTGACGTCCAACATGATATAAGCTGTTATGGAAGAACGGAATAGTTCTTAAATATGAACAACCCGAAAACCATAGTGACATGAGTTAACAACCTTTATCCCCTATATGAATTGGTTATGACTAGTGACAGTCATCGTCCCTTTCATATTTTCTCAATTTTATATCTAGACTTTTACAATCCACATACTATCTTTTACTATCAAGTACCTTCTCATTATATATATATATATATATATATATATATATATATATATAAATTTTTAATTTAATTTCTTATAATTATTCAAACAGAATTTCACTTTTTCCCACGAATTAATCGTTATAATTATTATCATTTCAATAGACGTTCATTGTTTGTTAAAATGTCACCGATTATCAGTCAGTCAGCTACAATGTGGGATCAGGCACATATATGCATCAGTCTAAGTTGCCATACCTCGTTAGCACAACAAGATGAACACTGAATTAATAGAAGTAGCTAACTCAGTGGTGGTAATATATAGAAGAAAGGTTGTATATAAGAATATGGTATAGGAAGGAAGATAGATATGAAGCAATTTTAATCTCAAGGTTTAAGGGAAGATAAAGGGTGTTTACACCTATGCCATTGTGATCGATTCTGAGTCATGTCACCTAGAGTCTCCGATTACGTATTTATTTACTCCCAACAATGAATTTTCCTACGTCGTTAATAAATGAAATCTTTGAAATAAGAATAGAGAGTTGTAGTCAGAAAGGAGGACATAATATTGATAAAAATCTCAAGGAGTGAGATTCCATTAAAAACCTAACGTTTCACTTGGTAATCTAGTCTAAGAATTTTTAACAAAATATCTAATGTTTTAATATTTATAAGTATTTACAAAAAAGAATATTGAACCAATCAATCAAGATAATTTGTGAATCGGTGATAACATTGAAACAGGCAGCATAACTAAACATAACAACTAGGATATATGAATTGATAGTTGGATTGTTGTGAACGAGATTACAGGGGGGAGACAATCAATGTATGTTAACATTAAATGACAGAGTATCTTGGTAAAATATAAGAACCATACACAAAATACTTCATTTGCTAAACTTCCATCAGTGGTTCTTTACATTCTGTACGATTCGCTAAGTTTATAGTTCCTTCCTATTCCCCTTTCTGTTTTGTTCAATTCAATCATCTTAGCTTTCTGCTGCTATGCATTTCACTTCTGATCGGTGTTACATACTACTTATGCCTGTCGACATAAGTAGCATGCACCACAGGACGACCTTCATAACAAGCCAATGACACATTGTGGACGCATTTAACTGATGTAAAAGTTCATTTTATTAATATATAACGTTGTCTAATTTATTTATTTGTGTGTACTTTATTTCGGTCGTTGTAATGCAATAATTATGGATTAAAAACTTCCAGTCTGATGGTGAATTTATTGAACATAATTGTTCGGTTAAATGTACTTTATCTTTGAGTACTCTATGAGGATCATTAAACTATCTATGTAAGACAAAGTAAAAATTTAGGAAACTATTACGAGGTTAGTAAAAAATTGGACGGCTTTGGAACGAAAAGTAAACTCAATATCTGTTGTATCCTAGTGAAGATTAAAGTACGGGTAACTTCTGGGATCTATTAATCGATTATTATTCTATATATATTCTTATTGTATAACTATTCAGTGATTAGATTATATGTATCTATATTACTCTTATTATAAGCTTCATTTTGACCTAAAAATTATTATTATACGATTGACTGTTCTTAACTTATATTCAGTTTATTAATTACCGTCTCCCATGTTCACAGTCACACTTTGGCTTGATCTTGTGCAAATGTTTTACTGTGATGTGGTCTGTTTGTCTGGTACATAAACCAAGTATGCTTGAAATAGATGATTCACATAGCAGAAGCTGTTATTGGTGTTCTGCACTTAACTGGGAGGACTAGTGAACAAAGGACTAATAAGGACGCTAGGCTGCTCATACCGAACGAACATCATTAGTTTGGCACAGTGCTAAGATTGGATAAGTTTTATTTGTATTAGTGAATAAATCAAATGATAAAAGCCGAACATAGTATCACAACAACATCAAGCTTTCTGAAACGGTTAGGGGGTACATGAAAGATTGGATATTTTAAAACACCGGACTTTTAATGGATCATGAATAATGTTCAAGTTTAAAAAAGAAAAGATAGGTTAGTAGGTATTTCTTCAAGATTTACTGGATAAACCGAGAAAAAATAGATTTATAAAAGCTTAGTCAATAAAATGTGTTTCAAGGATTTTATTGTTAACCACAATATGTAAAAGCAGTCCGAATTGAAGTATCCATTTAAAGGGATTATACCACTAGAGATTAGTCACGAATACCAGCAATATGAAATTACAAAATCCAATACATAAATTATATCACTTACCGCATTTTAGCTTTCATTGTTTCATTTTGTTTTTGAGTCAAAAGTCTTTGAAAACTGTCAATTAATTCTAAATATGAAGTTGGTGTTACATAAGTTTTTCGACCTAAATTCATTAAAAATTTCTCAGCCAATGGTGTAATAGAAGTATGAAAATATTTGAATAAATGTACAGTGGATTCACGAACATGATCTTCTATATCCAAATTTTGAAGTGCTTTATTGGCAACTCGAACTAAACCATCTTCAGGCCAAGACTAGTAAAGTAAATGATTTGATTAAAAAATAGTGAATGAATTCAATTCACTTTATAAAAAGTAAAAGCATATTCGCTCTTTTATTGAATTGACTATGAACTGTAATTACAAAGTGACAGACTCTGAAATTAGTCAACTTTCGAACTTTTTAATACTTGTAATATCAGACACAACGTATAACTTGATAGATGTATACACCAGTTCAATGCGCCACATCATATTAGCACAGGGAGATCAAATCGCTCGGACGAATCCCAGAGTATTGAAGGTGGTAACAGAATTAGTAGTAATGCAATGGAATAGACATCGAAAACGAGATTCAAGAAAATAAAAAGATTACGAGAAGCTTTGAAATTTAGGATCTAAGTGAAAACAATGAGTGGATACAGTTAAACCACTACAAATTATTTCGAACCATGTGGTCTACACTGTTATTATGGCTAAGTCAAATTGTTATTGGCTTCATAAATCAGTGATACTTCTTAGTTTGGGAGCTATTAGTTTTATTCCAACCTACTAACACACCAGACAGTATCGCCCGTCAAGGTAGTGGTGGTTAGGTATATGTAACAAGTACCAACAACCTCAGTTGATGAAGATTTAATATATCTTCAACTGATTCCGATTTTCAACTAATACTCCATCCCTAACCCAGCAACCGTTTATTCGGGGGTCCCGAAATACACGTGCGATGCCGTGAGGCTATATATAATCAAATACCAGTAACCTATGAATATCCCTTATTCTTGGTGACTATGTTTCACAACCACAAAGTAGGAAGGAGTGAGCTTCTGAGCACTAAACTCATCCTACACCACAATTGATGCAGGTTGAAGAAAGTTGATCAAGGTTCCTGAATCTGTATCCAGATTTCTAAGACTCCAGCCTATCAGGACTAATTAAACTCTCAAGATAAGTGCAGCGGTTGATGTGCTCAACCATTGCGTTCCTTATCATTATTTTAAGAGCTGATGCAGGTAAGTTGCGAAGCAACATTTTGAATTTGGAGGGAGAGAACTGCATCTCAAACACGCTTGCATTGTTACTTCAGATGGTCAGGAGATTGCATTCAGTAAGGATCTTCACCAAACAGAACTACACCATCTGGGTATTCTAAGTCAACAGGTGAATCTCCTGATAGAAGACCAACCCATGAAAAGCCAGACTATGGGAGCGTTCTCTCTAAAAGGATGCCAAGGACTACGTTAAATAAAAATGGAGGAAACAGAAAATCTTGACGAAAACCACTTGAGATTTTCAATCTTGATGACACTTCACCATAAGCTCTGACTCGGCCAGTAGTGTTTGAATGGATAGCCTGTACAAGCTTGATGCACGTTTTGGTACACCTTTCAATGATAGACACCCCCATAGAACCTTATGATCAAAAGAGTTGAATGTTCCCTTAAGGTCAAGGAACACAACTATAATCGAACTTTGTAAAATATGTTCATGTCTCACCACCTAACAAAGGGTAAATACTTGGGCTACACAAATTCAAAGGATAAGTAGGTTTGAAGAATCTAGTTGTGAATGATTTATTCAGGATACACTGTCAGAGCTGAAAAACACAGGAGTATAATAGAAGCTGTGTAATTATGATGTAACTCCATTAGTAATTATGTGGTTATCGATCATTCATTCTTTATACATAGACGTTCCACTCAACCACTCCAAAAACATGGACTGGATTCACTGATAAAATATTTCTTTTTAACAACTAGTTCTCATCAATTTCATTCTCTTTCCGTGTGGCATTAGTGCAGACGATTCTTCATTTTCTGGCCTGTTGATGTTTATGGCAAGTAGGTTTTTTTGCTTATTGCTTACTTACTTACATACTCCTGTTACCCCTCGTGGAGGAGTATAGGTCATCCACCATCACTCTCCATCCAACTCTGTCCTGGTCAATCCTTTCCAGTTCTTTTCAGTTATTATCCATTCTTTACATGTCTGCTTCCAATACTTGGCACAGTATGTTCTTTGGCCTTCCTCTTTTCCGTTTTCCTTCAGGATTCCAAGTTAGGGCCTGCCTCGTGGTGCATTTTCGTGGTTTTCGTAATGTATGTCCTATCCCTTTCCACTGTCTCTTTTTAACTTCCTCTTCAGCTGGAAGCTGGTTTGTCATCTCCCACAGTAGACTGTTGCTGATGACGCCCAGTCAACGAATATTGAGTATCTTGCATAAACAACTGTTTATAAATAGTTGTATCTTTTTGATGATGGTCGTAGTAGTTCTCCACGTTTAAGCTCAGTACGGTAGGACTGTTTTGGCGTTCATAATGAATATTCTCACTATGATATTGGTTGACAGTTGTTTTGAGTTCTCTGCTTACACGTACCATCATTTCATGAGTCTCTGTCTCACCACAGGGTTATTAAGTTACTGAAATGAAGATTTGTTAGAACAATACCAACCTAGTTTATTACATACTGACTAACTACCTTACAATAACGGTAAATAATTGACCAATAAGCAAATATATTAGGTAAACAAATATGAATTAACTAACCTGAAACCAATCAATGGTGCAGCAGTTAATTAAAGCGGGGAATTGTCTTAAACGATTTCTAAATGCTTCCCCTATAGGTGAAAAAGCCATAACTACATGCAATTTTTCTCGACATCTATCCACAAACAAAGCATACAGTGCCAAAGGCGATAGATCAACCGATTTATTTCCACCTGATGCTGCAAGAGAACTTTGTATGATATCCATCAATTCAGCTTTTTCTTCAGAACTATAAAGATTTGGAACTTCACCAGAATTAAGTAAACTATCTACATCTTCTAAGAAAGTTTCTTCTTTGATTTGACTGTCAGTCATTAGGAAGACAGTATTTTTACCCTCTGCTCCAGCCTGTCGTAGTAAAGTCTAATTTTAGAAAACAAATTGAATAGTTCAGTCGACAAAAATTAATTTAACCTTTTATCAAAAAATATACATTGTGAGGTGAGTGAGGTTATACTCAAAAGGTCATTCGCTTTCTACTGTCTTGGACCTTGTAAATACTACCAAATAGTCATTCCTTTTTAATCTTTCATTTAGTGATTCCAGGCTGTGAATATGGAGGACTAAAGTATTTTGAAACCCTAAGCTACCTGACATGGTGGCTAAAATGAGAAATTTGAGGACAGAGACTGATCAACATTGCCTTTGTATCCATTTTCCCCGAATACGGTGATTTTTAGCGTTGTTATCGATTAAAAATATGGACTCGTGAATCATGAGTCATTCGACTGAACATAGTATAATCGTCCCGAGTCCTAAATATCCTGTGTTCTATCCTTTACAAGATTATTGCTGTGTATTGCTGATTTTAAAACTCAGTTGAAATATTTGTTCATTAGTACCTTCGCACTTGGTATCCGTTCTTGATGAAAACTATCTATCTTTAAAGACTCCGTACGTTATTTGTTTAAAAAGCCAATAACAAAATTAAATATTAAGATGAAAACAACGTAACACACTTGATCCATTCTTTTACAGTTTACCTTTAAATCTTCACGCCATTCATTTTTACCATAATTTTTCGATATTTCAGGTTGAAATACTGTATAACCTGCCATTGCTGATGCCAATCTAGTTAGTGATTGACGCCCAGAACCACCGACACCAACTAGTAATGCATGACCACCAGGAACTCGAAGAATCCGACAAATTCTTGATAAATGCTCCAGAACATATCTATTTTAATGATATGAAAATTTACTACATTTGTACAGCTACTGACAACTTTAATGATAAGACTTTAAAAAGGATGGAATCATAGAATATTGACTTTTAATAAATAAATAAATGCATAAACATGAGATAATGGTTGGTATGCAAAACATAATTATAATCAATTGTTGAAAACTTTGAATGATATGGCTCTAAAGTGGTCGCACAGTCACATATTCATTCATACTCTATCCTCCTGTGAAATATCCCATTTTGGTATTATACCATACTGTTTATTTAAATGAATTCACTTTTCCCGTCCTTATACTGTTCTCTACGTTTTATCAGGTAACGGCAGTCAAAGTTACGAATGAGTAACTGACATGACCAATTATAAGGCTTCAAGAAGTTATGATTGTCTATCCAAAACTTAGAATAATTAATCTAGGCGTCATATACAGAAGTTGCAACAGATAACTATCTCGGTTTACATTATTGTTTGTGATCACTGGGACTCACAATTTCAAATGGTTATTAGATTTTGACGAGTTCAACAACAGTGTGATGAAATTTATCGACTTACTCGACATTTTTTAAGTGAAGCAACGCTGATGAAAAACTAATTTGTCATAATGAATTCATATAAATAAGAATTTTAGGGTTTGGAACAGTTGACGGTAAACTCTCAACCGTATTACGTAAAACAACGTTTACGGCTAACCCCTAATTGATGAGATTTCTTGCATTATTTGTATATTTTAGTTAAGAGACATATAATAGAAAAATCACTTCAAGAATCGATATGACAGATTCGATACCGAACAAAACATCTGTTGTTTATCCATAATCATATTTACAGATTTCATTCTTTGCAAATTCAGGGAAATTGGAAGATAGTATCGTTACAAACCAAATCGATTGGACCAAGAAGACTGATCGGTCATATTATCTTTTATCATAAGTGATCCTTACAGTTTCTGACTACTATATTTTCTACTTTTTTGTTAGTTTTATTATGAAATGTGATTTATCAAGTTCAGCCAGAAGTGATAACCAAAACACATAGAGTATTTCGTGAAGTTACACAGTATTCTTTGTTGTCTGAATGACATGTGATAAAGTCTAGTCAATATTCTAGGAAGGCATTATGCTCTTCAAGTAAAGAGAAGAGTAATTACGAGCAATTATATATAAGTCTCAGAGTACCTGGAAATCATTTTTAAGCATAATATATCAAAGCAACCTACATTGAAATCAGTAAAATGGTTTTTTTTGTAAACGTTTGGTTTTTATAAAATTGGAATCTACCTAAATATAACTAATGACATTTTCTTTTTGTTAGCGTTGTTGTAATCTTCTAAACAACGTTCCACAACAGGATACATTGCTTGGATATCTTTTATTTCTTCATAGACTCTATCTTCTGGCATTGATTCAGGATTCATAAAGTCACCAAACATTAAATAACTTCTCAAATGTGTTTCATCAATCTAAATGTATAAAAATAGATTATCAATAATAAATACTTGAGAAAATTATGAAAACGTGATAGTTTTGTCAATTAGGAGGTCATCCTATAATCTCATCATAGATCACATTTTGGATATCCAGGTCACGCTATGATCATGAAATAATGAAACCATTCAGTTGCAATCTCATGATTCGCACATTTGGTCAATTAACAATATAAGCAAACAAACAATACAAAAATGAATTAATTAACAATATACTTGGAACTTTGCTTAAAGGTGTGTCACATATCTCTGAACGTGAATTTTTAAGGCTTGATCTACAAAAGGACTGTTTGTGAACTTCTTTGAAGTCTCAGAAACGACGTAAAGTTGCCTACTGATCTCAGCAGCTGTCTAGCTCATGTCTGTCAGTGATTTAATAAATAACAAATAAGCAACTATTCATAAATGCCGTTTCTAGAAGGTACATTTTTTAGTGGGAGAGAATTTAAAACTAATTCCAAAGTGAATTCAAGATAAATCACTTAGCTTACTTCTTCACCTTCTTTCGAAGTCAAATGAGCAAACAGTTGATCGAATTTCTCTTTAAAATTATTTTGTAAACAACGTTTAATGAATCTGTGAATAAAATAAAACAACCGAATCATTGTAAATACAAAAGTGATGTTTCATTGTATTTTCAATAAAAGTATTCGATAATAAGATCATTGCTTGATTAGATCACAATGTTCACAAATGGTTAATTTAGGTGAACCAAAGAGAATTAGTATATTTTTGTCAATTCAGTTTGATAACATCTTACTCAGATCTAGTTGTAAAAAACTTTTTATACACTGAAAAGCGAAAAATATTTACATGCTAAAATACTTTTTATTTCCAGAAGGGGTTTTGTGGAGATTTTAGTAATTTTATAGAGTTGAGATCATGAGTCAGTTGAAGCTAGACCACCATAGAAAACCTGGATGCACTGGACGACCGTTTCGTCCTATTGTGGGACTCCTCAGCAGTGCGCATCCACGATTCCGTCTCGCGAGATTCCAACCCAGTACCTACCAGTCTCGCGCCAGAGCACTTAACCGATAGACCACTGAGCCGGTTGGAATCCAACGGTGTTAATGTCTAACTTATACCAATCCACGAGGTTGAGCAACCATTCAGTGAGTTGATATCTCCCAACAGACCTGGTTGAACTCCACTGGTTACTGCTTCTCACTAGAACTCCAGGAAATACCTGATGGAGCCAGTCACTAGTGGTTACATGATCATTATCAGAAGGGGTTTTGTGGAGATTTTAGTAATTTTATAGAGTTGAGATCATGAGTCACTTGATTAAACAAAACAAGGAATCGCTACCACCCCCAGATTTTAAAACTTGTTGCTCAAAACAATAAATAAGCTGGTGATCACTCAGTGCCTTATCGTTCAATTAAAAGCTTAGTTATTGTCCCCATCAGTTGTGAAGCCAGAGCATTCTGGTAATGTTATAACAGCCCTTTTCTTTTTACACGAATAGGATATTAATTTACCTTAGACAAATATCTACACTAGATTCTCTCCCAGTGTCTACTCTACAGGGCTTCAACACAACTCAGATCAAGAACACGTGATTAGCCTGACAAGAACATAAATACATTTGCACACCAAAAGCCCACACAATCCAACAACAAATGGACAATCAATCAATAATAATAAAAAAATAAGGATATGGGAATATATAACGCATCTGACACCTGTCAGACTATCTACATGTTTGACTAAGCAGACAACCAATCATTATCATTCTCATCTGCACATCAGGTAATCATTGTGGATAGAAAATTTCAGGTCAGTTACTTCCTCATTTATTTACCGATTGAGACCGGAATGATATCACTTTTCCACATCAAATAAGTTATTCCGAGACACGAATTGTGGTAAGGAAAATTTGAAAGAATAAAGCAAGTTTAGTATTTGGTTATTACAAGACTTACTCGTATAACCACGTTCTATCGGCATCATCTGTTAAGCGATCATAAAAAACTCTCATCACTTCATGAGCCCATAAACGTGAAAAAGTATGTTTACTTTCAATTCGATCTTTTTGTATCAAACAAATACCTAGGATAACACGACTAAAATCACGTAGATTGAATAAATAATGAGATTTAGCTGGTGTAGGCAGAAGATTTTCAATTGCAGCTTTATAGACTTCTAACGTTGATGATACAATGATTTGACCAACTGTTATATACTCAGAGCTAAATTCTTGTGACTACACAAAATATACAAGGAAAGAGAATAGTAAAGATATGTTGTTAAATGTTACTACAATACAATATGATTTTATCACAATTATCTCTAAGTGGTGTAACATATCCAAGATTAAATAATAGGAAAAATTTGGACATCTCTACAGTTTAAACTCATTTCGTATTGGTTGTTCGAATCTTCCCAATGATGTTTAAGACTGCAATTGATCAATCTCTAATTGGTGTATGTGCATCCTATGCGGATCGCCTTGATATTGCTTTAAGTCACAAGCATTATATGCAAACATTCTACAAATTTGTAACAAATTTTGTCATAGCGTTCTTAATCCCAGCTATCACGACGAATTTCAAGATTAGAACATTTTTGCTGAATTTGGATTTACGTCTAGAGTTGGTGAGGATCTTAAGGATAATATAAGCTGAGTCATAGAGATTATAGATGATGTAGACATATCCGCAGCTTCTTGTAATATTTCTCTTGAAAATTTAATAACTCATTCTTAGTCATTACTAATTTCCTATATGAATTGCGGAACAACAAGTATGGCATCTCTTTGAAACAAGCGATCGGTAATAACTTTGATGACAACGTTATTGAATAACTTGAGTTCAAACCTCATTTGAAACACTATTTTTCTGACTACCGGCAATCTATTTACATAAGTAGGAGATTTTCATTTATGTCAAAAGATAGTCTACTAGTACATGGAGTACTGTCCCGTTGAATTTAGTCAACGCGCAAAACCGGAGCACTTCTATTATGTATTGATCGAGGAAAATGTTTTGATTTTTTGCTATACAGGTAGTTACGTAATTGCTTTAAACAAAATTCATAAATGTATCACACTTCTTTATTACAATATTAATAGTGTTTTGTGCAATTTCTGCCTTGAAACTTGTCTTCTAAACTGTAATTAAGAAATAAAAAAATTAAAATGACCTACGCGTATGTAAATATTCATCAATGTTGAAAATATTTTTGTCATAGTTTCATCATTAAATGGTGTCATACTGATTACATGAAAATGTCGCATAAAACGTTGTGTCACATCATTACGTCCACCTCCTGGAGGTCCCATTGCACCAATTAAATGAATGTCTTGTAATGTCAATTTTGAGGTATCCTTTAAATCATACCTAAATTAGAATCAAGTAAGGAAAAAAACGGTTCAAATATACTCACTAATATCTGAACTAATGGTAAAAGCTTCATATATCTATACATTAGAACTTAGATGATTTTAAATGATTTCTGCTAATTTATCTACACTACTAACTACTGGTCAGTAAGTAGCTCGTCAGAATGCTAATATATTCCTTACTTGATCATTTTTCAAAACCTAAGAAAGTAAAACAAATTTATTGCAAAAACTAATACAAGAATTCACATATAATGATTAATTTGAGCGAAAAAGTTCCGAACTCATAAGACCCACTATATCTGAAAGTACAATGCTGTTATTAAAAAAACAAATAAGAATTTACAAACTATGAACCATGATGCGTTGAATCGTAAATTGCTATAGTAAAACATCTCAAAGTGAATGATGTCTTCTACCTGAATGAAAAAGAGTAATTTATAAAACATAACACAAATCATAAAACAACTCTTGGTTGTGTATTAGTAATTAATAAAGGTGGATGAGGATTCCTATTAATGAAACAAAAAATCGCTCAAAGTAAACGAGATTTCTGAGAGTAGCGGATACACATGAAAATAAGTAAAAAAAAACAAGAAATAAACTTTGCTGTTAGTTAGTGAATGAACCAGAAATCGAATGAGAAGTATAAGTCAAAAAGATTAGCTCGAGAAACGACTGGATATAGCTCAGACTGATCCGATATATATATGTATATATATACATGATGACAAAACAAAAAATGACTGAAGTTGCAGAGATTTATACAGATTCAACAGCGTTTATACTGGAAAGTTAAAACAAAGTCACAAGGAATTGAATAATTAGAAATGTTTGAAACAGATCGTATAGGTAATTAATTATATTAATGCTAAGAATTACAATGGTCTATAAACAGCTATATGCGGTAAACAATTTTAGTCATTGAATACGTCATTTTATACGTCTGAAGAGATCTGATTTTAATGTGCTTTAAATTGCTTTATAAAACTAAGCGTATGAATTATAAAGAATCCATAACTAAGATCAAAGATTTCCACCTAGTTTTTGGTGGTTTTCCAAACAATGTTAGATTATACATATCGCATAGGCTGTTGTGGACTTAACTGGCTGGGCTAGGCAGAAGCAGGACCGATACGTACTCTACATATCTCGTACGGTTTTCGTGTGTCACTGTATCAATCGATAACCGGCTGCTCTCTGATTGACGGTCTTATCATGTCGGGCTCACCAGTTCTTTAGTGACGTGCTTCGTAAATCGTTCACCTCGATATCCGCTATAATACAAATCTTAACGGTGCATAAAATCAGAAGGCAAAGAGAAGCGGCAACTACAGTTTATTGTCAAATAACGCAGGTCGGAAAGCTATAAGTAAATGAGCAGATATCAGCGAGGGAAGCAAAAATGACACTCATTGGAGATGGCGGGTAAGCCAACTTCTTTTATCAAGCGTTAATCAATATGTATAGTTAGATAAGAATAAGTTACAAATATATGATAAGTAAGATAAAAAGTGTAAACACACACGCTCATATAAAAAGTAGTCAGGGTTAATAAGTAAATAATTAACAATGTCAAAACGGGACTCATGATGGATAGGTAAATTGGCTTGTCCAGAAGCTACAATAAGGTATATGTTCTTAACATAGCAACCGACACCCCAAAGTCACAATTTATTTAAACTTAACCTGAAGTATCTACATAATACAATCACACTTCTTTTTATATATAAATGTCTCTAAGAAATAACAAAATAATTTTCAACAAACAACATAGAAATGTAACTCATTTCTTACAATTTTGTAATAACAAATCATTTGATCAAATAATAATTATTTATATAAACTAACCAATAACCATGATCAAGAAACATTCGTAATAGTTCAATGGGTGGTTGAGCTCCATAAATCTCTTTAGTTGGCATATTTAAATCATCAACAAATAAAACAGCTGTTTTACCTATAGGTGGACCATAAACACCTTTACGTCTTCTATCAATCTTTGACATAACAATAAACTAAAAAAAAGAAAATCGATAACAAATAATGATATACACTTGTTCTGAAAGGAACATTTGTTAAGTTAAAAGACTATTGTTTTTTAGATTCGGTCAATAAAACTATATCACTTATGATTAGTGATAAATTTAATGGTGAATGGTTGCTCAATTTCGTGGATTGGTTGAAGTTAGATATTAACACCGCTGGATGCCGGCTCAATGGTCTATCGGTTAAGTGCTCGCGCGCGAAACTGAAAGGTCCTGGTTTCGAATCTCGTGAGGCGGGATCGTGGATGCGCACTGCCGAGGAGTCCCACAATAGGGAGAAACGGCCGTCCAGTGCTTCCAGGTTTTCAATAGTGGTCTAGCTTCAATTGACTGATGATTTCAACTACATAAATGTAATGATAGATTTATAAATCAAATGTTTCTTAATTTATCTCATAACGATCTATTACTGTATTGATGATCAAGCTTTTTTCCACAATCTCTTTTGTTCTATTCCCCTTACAAACATCTACATACTCAATCAATTTTTCTTTAATTACAATGTCACGGTTATTATTTATGTTTTCACCTTATTCTAATTTTTTGTTATTTTCATAGTTAGCTTAACCATATGTATGAGTAACCAAAAATTTGCTTAATTTCAGATTAGGATTTTTATTGGAATTCACTCATTATCATTATTATTGTCAACATAATTAAGTGATCATGATTAAACTATTGACAAAAATGTTAGAGTATAAAAATGCTAACTGGTACTAAAACTTAGGCATTTTCTATGAAATTAGATTTGATTAGGAGCTTCTACTTAATGTAACTCTTTAGACAGAAATTGTAGTGATGAAGTTTATTATTAACATAATCATACTTTTCTGATATACCTGTGTTATGAGGAAGACAAATACTTCTTCAAATTCGTTCACTATTCACCCTTCTATGAAAATGAATGATATTGTATTGCAAAAAAGAAAGTATTATTAGTGATACTTTGACTATTCTAATAACATATTAAACATATGTGATCTGCTCAATAAAATATATGGCAGAGAACCCAGTTTGTTTTTGTTTACTGATATAATTTACAACCTATTTACTAAATGTGCTCACATCGATTTTAGTTTATGGCTGTAAATACAATTATCAGCCTAAATAAATATCAAGGTAATGTCTCAAGTGATTGTAATCAATTAAATCTCAGACTCTATCAGGATTTTGGTTGATAAAATCAAACTACTTATATCATAACCAATAGTATATTATTTGTAACTGCAAAAATCATTACCTGAGTTTGATTTGCACTTGTTTGAGCAGAAAAGTTGACAAAATAGGCTACATACTTATCTTTGTCAATTTCTCTCATTAACTTTTCTTGAACATATACTGATTTCCCGGTCCCAGTTGGACCTACATACAAAAGTGGACGATGTTTCTTCATGCATAAATCGACTATAAATTTATAACGTGCTGTATCCATTGTAGGTACAATAATTTCACGTATTTTTCTATCAGAAACTTGGTCATCAGTTTTATTCTTTTCATTCCAGTGTCTCCAGGAACCACGACTTTTGAACTATTGACAAATTTGGAAACCAAAAACTTAGAGATTGTGGTTATGCGTACAAGATAATATGACTATTAAATCGATAATAATAATGAGGTCGAATTTATTTCTGTACTTACTAATATAAATGAAACATTAACGTCTAGTTTATTCCAGGTTGTATTATTATTTATATTACACCTTCCTACTCGACAGTCGCGTTGTTCAGACCTCCTATTGAGGCCCTAATTTAATATTCGTGTCACTATGGTTTACCAATTGTTCATACTTTCGAAAAGCCAAAAACAGTTTATTATCTTGGTCGGCATGTTTATCTCTCCTAACATAACGCATGAGACCTGCCGTTGACTCATAAGTCTCACCAAACTTCAGTTGAGATTTCATGACTTAGTATCGACATGAGTGTCAATGTAATGCGAAAGAATAAAATAAGGACTTTAAATTCATTTTTTTGATATTTAGGTTTATAAAGGTGAATTTATAAATAGTCGGTGGTGAGCAGCAAAATATAGATTCATCCGATCATATTGTACTATGCAGATCAAATTTTATTGAATATTTTATATACGAAGTGATCTAACAAAGAAGCTTAGTTGGACATCAGAAGTATCAGTTATACTTGTTATCGATGTTAAGTAGCACTGACCATGATATTGTACTGATTTTTAATGCTAGCCATAATTTTAGTTAAACAAACCTGTGAACAATATAGTTTGCTAGATTACCTTACACATACTATCAAAAAGTATAGACAGTGCTAGGTGGTTGGAGGCAAATAGTCAGAAACCGTGGATCTAGGTTTAGTCTACTTGGTACTCATCAGTCACGTATTCCTGCAGTCCTAAAGAAACTGATTCTCCCAGTATGATTTAAACACAAGTCACTCAGCTTCACAGCCAGAGATGTCACAACTGAACTATTTGGTTTGCTTGTGGCTCATTGCTGAACTGAGATATTTATCTTCATTCATTATTGAGTAATAACCAATGTAATATTTGTCCTGCTTTTTAGTATTGGTCACATACTTCCTATATATATAACCTTTCATTCTAAATTTAAATTAACTGTATTTGTGTAAGCGACCATGTGTTTCAGGTTTTACGCTGGGATATCTTTTATATTCCCGAACTAAAACTGGACATGTAAGTATATTAGTTTATGTCCAACACTGTTCCAACGTCTGTCGAATAGTACTGAAAATACAATTTTAAGCTTAATTTACTTAAAACAATGTCTTTTTCAATTTGACGGGATGTCACTTGTATATTATGTATCAAAGCTGCATTCCCTATGAAGAATATAACACTTGAATATAAACCATATCTGAAAATGGAAGAACGTGTAAAGTAAAATATAATCTTTACTGATTAAGAGGCTTCACTTACCAGTTAAATGCTATCATAATACTGGACGAGGGAAAAAAATTATGGTAGTCAGATGTGTAAAGTATTTAACTTGAGTTTTTCAAAGAAGAATTAATTTCCTACACACTTACTTTATAATAATAATCATAAACAAGACCAGATTCTGGAAATGGAAAATCAAGTTTTTGACCCAGTTCTTTTGGTAAAGGATGCTTTTCATTTGTACCAGACAATAAATTTCGTAAGAAATGATCGAATTTTTGTCGGCTATTATAATCTAGACAACCACCAATACCCCAAACAATACCAAATACAATAGACGTTTGTAGCCATAAACGTAAATAACGATTTTCATTTGCATCTTCTTCATTAGCTACATCTTCAATAAGCATATCAATGAATCCTAAACACGATGTAACTAAATTGCCTTGACGTGTAGCTACTAATGTACGACAATTAGATTGTATAAATTCCATGCATGGATCCAAAGACCATTCAAAGAATGAATTGATCATATCTTTAGTGTCACCAGTTGTTAATGATGTTGGTAAACGATTTATCCATGAGCGAACAAGTGGACGCCAGCCTAAGGATAAGGGCTCCATATATATCATACCACAACGTGATACTGTAGCTGGCTGTTGGCATTAAAAGATGATATAATAAAAATATGTTTTAACAAGAACATCGAGAACAAACAAAAGATTTTAAAAAATAAATTACACCCTGTTTTCTTTTTATGATTTGTGGAGATTAGCATTGGTGAAAAGATAGCTTTCGTTAAATACTGTTGTAGCAGTAAGCAAACAGAATATGCTCAATGAGACATAAATTAAGAAAGATTGGTTCAATAAAGAGTTCTATTTTCGGCCAATTCATTTTTCAAGCCGTTCAATCGTAAATATATGTATATATCTATAATAGCAATAAGGAATAATCACAAGCAGGTAGCACTAAACTATTTCCTTCATAGTATTGTTTGTTTGAATCTTCCCATTGATGTTTCGGACTGCAACTGGTGCAGTCTCTTATTGGCATATGTGCATACTGTGCGTATTGCCTCGATATTGACTTAATTCACAAGCGAGTGGCTATCAGGACTCAGTACCTTGTAGTATCGGTTGTTATGTTAAGCCCATATACTTTATTCTAGTTGCTGGCCAAGCCAATTCGCCTATCCATTATGAGTCATATTTTGATCTTGTTAACCATTTGCTTATTAACATTGACTATACTTTTATATGAGCATATATGTGTACACTTCGTATCTTATTCATCATATGTCTGTCACTCATTTTTGTCTGGCTATAAATGTTGATTAACGCTTGCTTAAATCGAGTTGGCTTCCCAGCCATCTCCACTGCATGTCATTTCCGCCTCGTTCACTTCCTTCGCTTATTCGCCTGTTCACTCGCTCGTTATTATTCGCTCAGGTGTTGCTAACTTTCTGACCTGAGTTATTCGACAATAAACTGTAGTTGCTGCTATCCTTTGTCTTCTGATTTTACGCGCCGTTAAGATTAGAATTATATCGGTTATCGAAACGAACGATTAACGAATCGCGGCACTACAAGCTGAGTGGATAACGCGATGGCGTTTGAAGCGAAAGGTACTGGGCTGGAGTCCCAGAGTGAACATCAACTTTGAGATGCGGGTACATACAGCTGACGAGTCCCAAATAAGACGAAACGCGCGTCCTGGATTCCACTGCTAGCCACTATCTATCTTTGCTTATTTCATTCTTGTTCGGAACTTGTAAATGAATAAAAACTATCGTGTTGAAGATTAGCTTCAAAGACACTGGGCTTGATCTCGCATAGAATAATGATTCCGAACTGTGAAGTTGTGAAGTTAGGGATGGAACGGATATGTTTTGCTAACTAACTTACACCAGCGTTTCAACCAATGTCATTTTCCGAGGAAAACGTTTTTCTAAGTTAAAATCTAAGGAAAAAGAATATAATTTTCCCTTGGATTGTTTTAAAACTTTTCAATTAATACAAAATCTCTTTCTCATGATTGTTATGAATGTTTTTAGATTTTGTGGTAAACATTTAGCTTTAATGTAGTGAATTGAAATACAACACTTGTCTTTCTGAAGTTGTGCTGTGACCTGGATAGCTTTGTTTTGAAGCTTTCTGTGTCTTTCTAGACAACATTAGCAGCGGATACTGTCGATAAAGCTATACAATGAAACCATCCTGCTCAGAGTACGTAAAATTTCAAAATTTATTTGAGTCACAAGTTTTATTCACGAACTCACAGTAGTTATCATCTTGTGTTTATCATGATTATATTCACAGTTTGATTACACGGTATATTTCCCGGATTAGCTGGCAAGTTTTGATTGGTCTTTATGGTCAAACTAATGACTATTTTCTAGTTCTTATTTAAGAAACTTATTTTCTGAATTCAAATCAATGAATACCCAAAGGATGAACGAAAAGTTAGGGAAAACAGCTGTTATTAGCATTGTTTAACTCAGTAAGTTAGAAAGTATCAGATAAAACATTATTATTTACACATCCTATAGAAATTATACAACTTTTTACTGATATTATTTGCAATGTAACGTCATCTTGTTTATTCATTGTTGTTAACTGCCCATTAGACTAATACTGAAAATTTCATTCAAGGATACCGTTGTACAGCTTGGTTATAAATTCGATTATAAGTGGTCGATTCACTAAGTTCCTTGGTTTTGGTATTTGTTAGAAATTCGTACTGTTTAGTTCAATATCATATAAGTTTACTTCATCATTTCAGTTTTTTAGTATACAGAAAATCATTAACTGATCTTAGCTCTATCATAATTGAGGACCTGGGGAGCACAGGATGGTAATTACATCCTAGTATTGGACCTTTCAGCAGTGCACATCCTTGACCCAGAATCCGTGAATCGAACTCAGGATAATCCATTTTGCTAACAAATACTTAACCTCTAGACCATTGAGCCGGCATATTGCGCTACCCTCATCTAATGCCTGTGATGGATAACTGTATTGAACCCGACATGAATTGAACTCGGTTTCAAGATACAGACAGAGTTTCTCGCTAGAACTCTAGGAGTTTGATCTTGAAGCTAGTTAGTTTCTTAATCAAATTCAGTAAAATAATGGGCGATATGTATTTAAACACAAATAACTTACCGATGCTTGCGATAAGTCCATTGTTTCAAATATAAGACTCATTACACGAGACATTTGAATAATTTCACCGGACATTAGACATAATTTCTTATTATCATCTAGTACAGTATTCATACTTTCAATCCATAATGTATCAATGGGTCCGTCAAATACAACCCATTTTCTATCTGGTGTATCGGTTGATGCGAATTCTCGAAATGTATTTGCTGTTACACCATCAGTCCACTACAAAAATAGGAATACTACATTGAGAAAGTATAGTACATATATAAACATGAAAACTCATTGGGTGAGAAAATTCTTGTACGCTTCATAGTAAGAAGTAAGAGTGAACTGTAATGAACATCCAGTGAAATTAATGCAAATAAATTTTTTTAAAGTCTGAGGACACACAAAGGTAGACACGGAGTAACAGTCTCGTTTATGTAGATCTACAGGCTAGAAACCTATTTTTTCAAACCATAGATAAACTAGAAGTGATATTGATTTGATAGAATCAAATTATCGGTATAGGGTTGTGAAAGTTATTGAGTTTTTTATTGAGATCTTGAACCGAACAGTGTTAGATCGCCACTGAAAACCCAAAAGCAATGGTCTGCCGTTTTGTCCTGGTATGGGATTCCTCACCAGCCAACATCTATGATCCTGTACGTAAGACTCGAACTCAGTACCTTCAGTCTTGCGTGAACTATTAACCTCTAATCCAGTGAACCGATATCCAACGGTGTTAATTTCTAACTTTAACCAATCCACGATATCACCCAATATTTTCCACTGTCTTATTTGGGCAACTGTCCGTCACCCGACAGTTGAATTCCACTGATCACGGCTTGTCACCAAAACTTCGAGAATTATCTCTCAGAGCTGGTCACTGGTGAGCACTACTGTGGAGTCGTTTATTAGGACGAAACGGCTGTCCAATGCTCCTAAATGTTCAATGATGGTCTAATCTTGATCGGTTATTGATTTCAGTTAGAATTGAATTAACTTTAAATAATGACTGGTAACAAGTAAGTAGTATGATGACTATCAACATTAGAGTATATGTTGTTTTACGAATAGTCATTTAAAATGACAGAACAAATTGATGTGAACAATAATTGATCTTTTGGGGGCTTCTGATTTTAGCTTTGATCAACTATGTGATCAATGAGAAGTGACGCGTAGTCATACTATTTTATCTGAATATTTTAAACAAGAAGGAGAACTTAGTAATTCCTAAATGACATTCAGTCCGCTGGCACGTGAAATCTTTTGATCTAGGAAATATTGAATGATTTCTTGGGTTAATTTTTACCTCGACCATCTTACTAATTTCGGTCAATAAAGGCCAGATTATAACCATGCTAAAACCAATTTAAATTTTGATTACTTGTCTAGAAATCAGATGATGGACTTAAAACACTGACTTCATCATTCGTCTTAAAAAACAAAATAAACCAAATATGATACATGGAGTTTTGTATTTGTAAATGAGATTTTGATTTGGTCTGTAAATAAGTGCTTCGTGAATAGCATTAGGTCTGGGGTATCGTAACAGATATAACGGGGTGATAGACAAACAAAAAGTATCAAATTAGAGCCTGACCGACCATTGCTGCTACCTTGACGTGGTGGTCGGGCTTGCCTATCGTGATGAACCAATCGAGCTATGCTGGCTGGAACAATCGTTCCTCAAGGTCCTACCATGACAGACAGGTCGGTTGAAGAGCGGTAAGACCAAAAGCAGCAGTCCCAAGGTCCGAAGGTGAAGTCGTACTGCCGACTGTACAGAGGTGTGACGGCAGTAAGGTGTTTCCTTCAAACAACCAGCATAACAGCGATGCTGCATTCTCACAAGGAGGAGTGGGGTTAGAAAACGTCGACTCTAAAAATGCACACCTCGCCTTATACCATGGATTTTCGTCTCCGGCGGTAAGGTCCTTTGAAGAACGGAGCTAACACGTCAAAAACCTCCCACAGAAATGCCGTGCGTGACCGGCCTCAAGCAGTTATCCCTTGGGCACTGCGGTCACGTTCCCAGGTCGTTATGACCAACACTAGTCCAACTTCCTTTTCAGGTCCCTCAAGAAATACCCTTCCACGGTGTGGGCAACCGGGAAGTGATATTAGCCCTCATGCCCGTAACTGCACACGAGACCAAGTTGATCACATTCAAATCCTTCCTACACCTCCTAATAACTCTCTTATCTCCACAACTAACCCTTCCCACGTCCTTTTATCACCTCGCATCGCTAGGGCAAACGATTCGAGTACACGGAACGTTGTTCCTGGTCTCCTGAAACCACGCTCTAAACTACATATAGGAACTTTTAATGTCCGAACATTGTGCCAAATAGGACAACAGGCTTTCTTAGCTAGGACTCTAGAATCTTACACCATCGATGTGTGCTGCGTCTCCGAAACGCGCATACAGGATCCGAGTAGCGTCATTCATTTGACCTCACCTTATCAAAATAAAGAACCATCTCGATACACGCTTCGTGTATCTGGAAGCCCTGATGCTGCTTCCCGTGGCCTCGCTGGAGTAAGTATAGCATTAAGTCCTAGGGCAGAACTAGCTCTTTTAGGCTGGATCCCAGTAGACAGTCGTCTATGCTCTGTCCGACTAAACGGATCAGTAAGGACTCGGAAAGATAGGGAAACTCGTCGTTGCCTCTTCGTCGTCTCTGCCTACTCTCCCACTGACTGCAGCTCAGACGATATAAAAGATGAGTTTTACAGGAAACTTTCTGACCTTCTCCGAAAAGCTAGGCGTTCTGATGTAGTAATAGTGGCAGGTGAGCTAAGTGATAGGTAGGTAAACTAAGTGAAAGAGAAAGACACCTGGGTGGATCTTATGGTGTCGTGGCTAAAAGAGCCTGACACAGATGTTCTTGACATAAGTTGCCGTAACTGATTGATATGACGAGATGAAAATCACAAAAGAAATTAAAATAATGCATCAACAATGATGAAAAAAGGCAAAACATTTAGGTTATAGTGACAAGATCAAATAGCCCTCTTTTTCAATAGACTTAAATTTAAATAATCAGGTACTTAAGAATAACCAACGTGGAACACTTATTCTTGACTGAAATTTGTAGTAGCGAGGCTGAGCGCCTCAGCATTGCATGGTAAGAGGCCTTTTATGTATTTAACTTTAATCCGAACTAATTTTTGGTACGAACTAGCTGTTCCATCTATAGTGGGTAGGGTAGGTTTCGAATTTGCGAGCTACTGATCGGAAACAAATTACCTTGTCCATTTCATCTAATATATTAAGTCGCTCAGCAAACAGTGCTTCGATTAACAGCTTATGATTGATAGTTCACGTGTTAATGGCATATTTGATAATAACAATTTCCAAATATTGAATAAAATGTCTCTGCGGAAATCCTAGATATAGTTCTTTAAGGAGGCGTTATACTGACTAAATGTAGGAAATATAACTGGTAAATAATTTAGTCCAACTAACTTCATGTGAAACGGGATCGAATTCGCCGAATAATTGTCCCATTGTAATTGCTTTAGGGTTAATTGTTTTATAAATCACTTTTTCATATTCATCGTGACCATTCTCGTTTAACCGTGTCATCACTGTAGCTAATGTATGCAGCACGGTAGTTTTAGATCCAAATGGTTCACCAACAAGCATAAAACTAAGTAATGAAATGGTGGAAGCGTAAAAATTAATGTTAAAAAACATACCGATAACATAGAAATTTTTGTGTGAATAACTCAGAGGTTTTATTCAGCTGAGAAATTCAAAAAAAGAATACGTAGGCTGGTGGGTGCGTCCGAAGGTTCTACTTTTAAAAATGGATAGTATAAATCATAGTCCATTTTGTACTGTGATGGATGAGGCTATGACTTACTTGTTCAGACCTCAGTTGGTAATTATGGACGACGATCTTAAATATCTAGATTGCAAGTTAGTTTCCTAAGCCTGTGGATCACGGACTTAAATATACTATTTCTTTCATCAGGTCTTTACATTGTATACTTGTAAATGTTCTAGATTAATTAGTAGTATTGAGGACCATGCTGTATGTTGGACAAAAAGCAGCATGGAAGAGAGCAACGGTAGCTGAGTTGGGCTTTTTTAAAACATGACCTAGTTAAGATACAAATGTAATAGCTTCTAATCCTCAGATTAATTAACTGAATTCTTCCATTTTGTAAAGGTCAAAAGATGTATGCTTGACTTGAAGATCAAGAGTTTCTCTAGTGTTTAAGTGCATATTTTATGGCTCATCTAGTTATCGATACTCTACTCCTGTTAGACATTTTCATTCTTCTGTTTAAACTGACTTATTGTTTAATTCCAATACTTAACTCATTAATTCAAGTAAACGAGAAACCCCTTTAAATCATAAGTAGTTAAATGAAGTAATGCTACTTACTGATCTATAACTTATCACTGTGTCCCAAATAGTCAGTTCGCAATAACTTTTGGCACTCCTCAAAGTTTCACACGTTCGGATCACCAGAGGAACATGATTATTAAGTTAAAGGCGTATCCGTGTGGTAAATATCAATAGATAGGAAACTTGGGCTTAGATTTTCTCACTCCTTGCCTCAAATAATCGTTAAATAGATTATGATGGGACTCAACATCTTTAGGCGGCGTTGTATTCATCTACCTGGATGGTCTAAATTTGAAACCCCCACTGGTTTTCTAATAAAAACTAGTTAGCTATTAGCATTTCTCCAAACATTCATTAATTTACTTTATTCTGATTAATTGTGGAGTATAATCATCCTATGACTATTTACCTACTTGAGTTTACTAGTTCAATTACCCTTATGGTGTTTGATCTCGTATTTGGACAGAAAAGAGAAGTACTCGAAACAAGAATAAATCACTTGAAATCCCTTCGATGATCGTAATATCCGCTTATCTTTACCAATAAACGTACAAAAACTGCAATTACTCACATTAATTGTTCAATTTCAATAAATCGTTCAAGAAAGGTAAACTTGTATAGTTTCAACTAAATTGTCAATAATGAAATAAATCTTTACATTTACTTATCTCTTTTTAATATTTGAATTCATGAGTCGATGTAAGCTAGACCACCATTGAGGACCTGGAGGCACTGGACGGCTGTTTTGTTCTAGCATGGAACTCCTCAGCAGTGTGTATTCACGGTCTCTCATGCGGGATTCGAACCCAGAACCTTTGACCTTGCACGTGAACGCTTAACCAAACGATCGTCAAGTGGTTCTAGGTCTTCGATGGTGATCTAGCTTACATCGACTGATAAATTTAACTATTAAAATCACTACAATCTCCACAAACACCCGTTCTGATCATCATCTCTTTTTGTTTAATAATAATTTTACACATAAATGCTTACCCATGTCGTACAATCATCATTTCATAAGTTTGTATAATTTTTTCAGTGAAAAAGTTAACAGCTTGTATATTTCTTTCTTGGCACACTTTATGAACTTCAGCTAAGAAAATACTATAATCTGCTTCTGGTAACATAACACCAGGAAATAAATCAGAGATAATACCACGAAATAGAGGAATATCATGCGCTAGAAATTTTGGCAAATTCACATCGATAATTGAACGTAAGAGCTAAAAATTTAATACAAGTGTTTGGAAAGTAGAGAAAAAGGAAGAGATATTCTATTGGAATAAAGTAACTTAATTATGTCTAGTTATTTATATGTATGATCTCTATCATTTGTAAGGTAGAGCTACCATTATGGTGATTTGCATTGCATCAATGAATAAGTAGTGATGTTTTCAGTGAGATACTATTTATAGATATACTCTCCTGTTAATTTATACTTTCTCGTTTATTTATGTAATTTATACCATACAGTAAGAAGTTATAGATATTACACAAACATGCCAAAAATTTATGTGAACGGACTAAAATATATACAGTTGGTCAGGAATAATTTACGAATAATAAGACAATACGAACGTCAAGACAGTTCTACTATACGCAATTGAAACTTGGAAAACTATCACAACCATAACCAGAGAAATACAAGTATCTCTAACCAATTGTCTACTAAAGAGACTTAATGTTCTTTAGACGAATACCATCAGCAACAGCCTATTGTGAAAGAGAACAAAACAGCTTCCAACGGGAAGTGGGTGGGAAATACATCGCGGAAATCACTAAATTGTATCACAAGGCAAACACTAACTTGGGATCCTGAAGGTAGACGGAAAAAATGAAGGCCAAAGAACATACTACGTCGGGAAATGGAAACAGATATTATGAGGATGAATAACAGCTGGAAACAACTGGAAAGGATTGTTTAGGAGAGAGTAGGATGGAGAATGCTAGTGGATGGCCTATGCTCTTCCATGAGGGGTAACAGACATAAGTAAGTAAGAATAATAAGATGTATAATAATAGTTAATAGGTTAAAACTAAGTTTACAATAAACGAAATATAGAAACATAGTATCCTCGTTATTTAGTAATTATATAAAGTATATAAACAATTATATTCCGGAAAGCAGTTTTAGAAGTCATAGCTTGTTTATTGCTTTTCCCATCATAATAATTTCCTGTAGTTATTTATCTAAGACTAAGCCGTTATATGATCTCCCACAAACCTCGTATACCAACAGTTTAACAGTTAGAAAATTCTAGTTTGAAATTATGATGATGACATCATTCGACGGCAGTGTATAAAGTTTGTAGACATTTGCAATGTGGAGAATGGTCACAGAAAAGTATCTAAATACCACCAAGCTAACAACATTTTGAACTAATGTGACAGTGACTCAGTCGATCAAAAGGTAAATATCTATCAATATGTATTTGCCACTTGTTTAATTCATTTATACTTCTATAAAATACAAGATTCATAATCATTGAAATTTCACCATTACTTACAATAATATTTTCATTTTCATCAGGATATTTTAATTTTAAATTACCAGCTGCTTGTAGAACAGCTTTCACTGCACGCATACCATAATCATAATGAGCTTGAGATGAAAGTTGTTCTGAGCATAAACGATAAGTTGTAACAATTTTCACGGATAAACTACGTGCATCCATAAAACCATAAGAATAAAGTGATATTTCACCAATCATAGCATAATCTGGAACCATCATAGCTACTGGACGAAATAAAACCTAAAAAGATATTGTTTACAAAGTATGAATTGCATTATCTATATTTAGAAATAGCATGATTCTTATTTATTTTTACGCGACATTTGCATTTTCCCATTTCTAACACTAAGAACTGAAATAAATAAGGCTCTTTCGGTAGATTGCCTCAATACTGTCATTAAGCTACAAGCATTTTCAACTTTAGGGTACATTTACATCCTGTTGACGAGTCCCGAATCAGAGGTAACAACTGTCTTGGATTCCACTGGTAGCCATACATTCATGTATTCCTGATCATTTTAGTTTTGCATCTTAAAGATGAGTGAAGTAAACAGAAAGAGATTCATGAAAATTGTCTAAATTTTGTAGCTATTCTGTGATATAAACCACGGAAATGGAAGGGTACAGAAAAAACTATAGAATTATAGTGATTTACAAAGTTTTCAGAAATTGGTCTTTCAAATCCTGAAGAGCTGATCATTTTCAATTGGTGGTTAAATACTTCATTGAGGATCGTAATATCTTTATTTGGTAAATGACCCTAGGATATCAAAACAAACAATTCTTCTACATGTGTAATTCATGTGTAAGTCACGTCAGTCGGTTCAGATTTATAACCAAACAGATTTATCAATTCATTTTGTCTAAAACGTTTCACATGTTGCTTGTTTGTTGATTTCATTAGATATGCTAATAGATAAAATTGTGAATTTTCCGAAGAAACAGGGTTAGGATTTAATAGTTCAGAACTTGTAGACCCATTTTCAGGGAATCCTATAAAGCAAGCCAACCTAAATATTCTAGAAATAAATATGTTAAATGTATGCTGTGTACTTCTATTTACTGTCATACATACCAAGCATTACCGTCGAAAGTAAATCAATTAGGATAAATCTATTTATGTCCAAGTTTTAACATTTCTAAATATTGTCTGTTAGACGACAACCAACGAGTAATTTTGAAGCTGAATGTAGAGTTTTGGTAAACAAAATGTAAGAGTATTCAGTATTGGATACGGTCAAGTAATTTGAAAATGATTAGAATAAGAAAATCTGAAACATAAGTGGTTATATTTTTAGTTAGTAAGGTTAGTATTTGATAACATGTTTAATAAAGCGTTGCTTTATAGCATTTCAATGGGGTTTCATTTGTAAGCTTTAGACTTAGTAATTATTAAAAATCATACTTTAGTTAACCTTGATAAATACTTAATTACTTACTTTTAAATTATCTGGTAATTCAGATCGACCTGCATAACCAGGATTCATTGTTATACATACATAACAATTGCGATTTAAAGTTAATTCGGTCCCCTCAAATACGAACACTTCTAAACGAGATTGAATAGCTCGTATGATACAAAGAATCTATTTGAAATAAAGAGAAGAACACAATTGTGTTATAACTGGTAGATGAAAATACTAATCAAATTCAGTAATTTTACATATACCTAGTTAACAGTTCATGAGTTATGCTTGCTTTAAACTAATCAACTTACTGAAATAGGTTCCCATTACTTAGAAAATCAACAACAGTTTTGAGTAATGTTAATTGCGTAATTGGATACAGTTGAAAATTTTAAACAACTGATACGGAGTTTACTTTGAAAGTACCTAACTTAACAAAGTATGAAATGTAAATTTAGGTGTGGTTAAATTAAAAGTTATTGAGATCTTGATTCAAATTTTTTACAATCACAATCCACATGTTTGTAGTTTCTTGAATGAACGAACTATGTGACACAGTAGTACTGTGGTGTGGTCTACTTATATCCACACAAATAGTATATGGTGATGGTCAGATATAGAATATATTTTGGCAGGAGATCGATAAGGAACGAACTAAAATGAAGCGCAATCGGTACGAAAATGCATGAACAATGAAATCAGAGAAGACGGACTGATATTTGCAGAAGGAACAGTTAAGATTGAGACAATTGATTGTTATTTTGCAAATTAACTGTTTACTGTATGGTTATCAGAATTTAGTGAGATGGTCTGTAATCCGTGCTTAGATACATTCGATTGTCCCCACCCGGATTTTATTCACTAAAGTACTACAGCTTCTAATGGAAGTCTGGTGAGATAAACCATATGTTAATTAAATTTTCTTATGTTCTAAAGACATTAATAATTGTGTTACCTAATGGTTTTGTGTCCAGTTTAGTTCATATTAAGTAAAACCATTGAATGATTCTTTACAACATTTTCACACTTAACCATTCAATATATGATCTAAATACTTCTTACAAATATTTAACTAGTGATGATGTCCAATAGCTAAACTCTTCATCCGAAGATTAGTATATTAATTTTTTCAGATCTCATTGTAATTCGTCAACATTATTGTTAGATGGTCACAGTAATGTGAATCTATTTTTTTATATGTTGATAACTGAATGAATACCTTGTTCCTATACAAACGTCATGCTTTAAGATTCCATTCAACTCAAAGTGTAAACGCACTTAAAATAAATGATATATTAATCAAGTATCTGAAAAACAGTGAGACTTATTTGATATGCAGTTTGTAAGTTTACATTCTTTTTCTTTCGAATATTTGAGCTGCATATATATACATATATACCTCATGACCACTATCCTAGCCAACTGTCCATTAAGGGAAGAAATCCTATTGCTTTACTCATTTGTTACTCCATGATTATTATTCGGAATAGTATCGTACTTTACATCAGGAAAACAATATATTTGTAAATAACTTCAAATTTCAGCTTATCATTCTGGTTCAACAGGAAAAAAATCTACATAAAAATCAGACAAAACTTGTTAGCGGAGATGATAGTGGCTAGCAGTGAAATCCAGGAAGCGAGTTTCATCCTATTTGAGACTAGTCAACTGGATGCACCTGTATCGCAGAGTTAATTTTCACTTCAAGACTCGAACTCAGTACCGTTCGCTTCAAACGCCATCACATTATCCACTTAGCTACTTAGTACAGATAGCCGCTAGCTTGTGCAATGAAATAAAGTTCAGTTCCTTTTTGTATTGATTTCTTGAATCTTCCGATTGATGTTCAAGACTGAGATTGATCAGTCTCTTATTGGTATATGTGCATCCTGTGAGGATTGCCCCAATATATATATATATATATATATATATATATATCCCTTCACTATCATGATTACATTCACAAAATAGTAACTGATTTCCCACATAAGTTAAATCCTGTGAAATATTGAACAAAAATTTAGAAAATTTCCAAAGAATCATTTTTTAGTGACTGAAATTAATCAAATAATAAGCATAAATTTTTATTTTGCCATTTTTACCTGTTGGGCAACGACAGATAATACTTCAAGTTCAATACGATTAAATTCATCAAAACAAGCCCATGCACCAGAAGAGGCAAGTCCTTTGAAGAACTAGTAATAGATTAGAAATGAAGAAAACAAATTATTATTATTATTATTATTATTGGTGTTCAATCCTAAGTGTATGTAGCGCAACAAGCCGTCGAAGCTGTTACAGTTGTCAGATGGCGAGAAGAACTTCGGTATATCAAAAACCTGGTGTAGGTAGAACACGTCAGACCAAATGAGAAGACAGTTTGGATTTCAGAACATATCCCTAGATCAAAATGGATGAGCGAAGGTTCTGTATACCTATTTTATGAATACACTAATCCCTGAGATATTCCTTGTTTATAGGTTTATTATTACATACATATAGTTATTCCAGGTTATTAACCAGATCTCATCTAATTTCTCCGAACCTTACATGGATTCCGCTTAGTACTGCTTATCGTACTACCTGGCACATGTATGCATTGGCGCATGATATCGTCCTAATAAGGGACACCTCAGTAGTGCTCTACAGTTACTAGCTTCGAGGGTTTCCAATGGTGATATAACATTGATCAGTATATGATCTCAACTAAAAGTGAATTATCTCCACAAATCTTTGCTGATATAAATGTTATGATTTGAGATTACATGGATTCATGGAATAAAAATAGTAGCATAATTTCGAGAACCAAGATCTAACATAAGTCAAAGAATGGATGCATATGAGTCATTGCGAGATATTCTGAAATATGTCAACCAGAGCTTACAACAATTTTACAAACCCCAACCAGATAGTCTACACCTACCTACATAGCTTAACCCAACACTTAATGACTACATGGAGTGATGCAAAATCTTGGTTTGGTCAATCTTAATTTTCTTTTAATGGACTCCTACTTCAGTTAATATCGCACTTCAAAGTAGGTGAGGGTTCAATATGGTGGTACATGTTCCAGCTGCTTCAGTCGTTTGAAATCCGCTACCTCATCGAATGATTCACCATCTTTTTGTAGTAACCTACGCATAACATTATTTCAGTAACGTTCACCCAGATATTAAATTCACTGGTGAAGGGGAGAACCCTTATAGTATAGCTTTTCTTGATGTCCTGATTTCTAGAAGGACAGACGGTTCCATAAAATGAAATATATCTACAAAGAATAATTGGACAGGTCAGTATATCTATTTTCATAACTTTACACCTATTCAACACAAAGTTAATTTGGTTAAATGTCTCAGCCACAGAATCAATCTAGTATGTTCTGAGGATAGTGTAGATAGCGATATAGATAAGCTAAAGAACATACTTCGAAATAATGGCTCCCCAGATTATTTCGTCAGAAAATTTGTATCATAAGGTATAAATAGAAAAACTCTCATACGGTCTGCAAGAAAACTCTCCATCGAAAACTCGATTTAAAGAGGACATAGTTGGTGACATTTTAACACATCGAATCAAAAGATTTGTTGAAAGAGAATTTCACACCACCAAGTTACATGTAATTTTATCAACCGAATCAGAACTCACACAGCAAATCAAAGATAGGTTACCGATGATGGGCTACTTTATGTGTATGTACCAATTCAACTGCTGCTATGAAACTAGTTACATAGGCCGTACTCAGAGGGCTTTTTCCTTGAGGTCTCGGAAACCAGAATAGTTGAAAAAGGAGTCACTAAATCTATCAACAACATTATCCTTCCTCACTTGGTAGATACCAAGCATCATATTAAAATAGGTGAAGCTTTCTCCGTTTTGTATCAAGTCCCAAATAATATACCTAATAGAGCTAGATTACGGCTCCTCTGCATAGCTGAAACCATCCGGATTAACTCTAGGAAACCAAACATGTATTCAGAAGAGGCATATTCAGCCTATATGTTTACTTTGGTCCATAACAGGAACACCTGATACCTAACCTGGATATTATAAACTTCTTATCCTTCCTTCCGATTCCTTTAGCGTTTATAACTTTCTTAATCTACACATTCATTCTCAATTCACATGAAATAGTTTTTGTCATAATTAACTTGATAACAACTCTCTTGTTACATAATATATTCAAACAACGTTATTGATATTACCGGTATCAACAAGAAGAGGTTTCACAACAGTAATATACAGCAGAGATAATTCCTACTCCACGTATTAGTCTTTTGATTGACAGAGGGATATTAATCAAACACAGATTGATTATTGTAATGGCATATTTAAATGCATTCCTAAAATCTTCACATTCGTTATATATTTGAAAAAAAAACGTGAAAATTAGTTACACTCTCTTACTTTACCCATAGCAATATAATCTAAGCCATCCGAGCAGTTGAATACAACACATTGAACAGCAAGTGCTTTGGCCAAATCCTTTGTTGTTTCTGTCTTACCTGTCCCAGCAGGGCCTTCTGGAGCACCATTCAAATTCAAGTGGTAAGCACCAATTAGTGTCCGGTAGCATCGATCCGTAAGTGGAGTAATGACAAGACGGGGGGAATTACCCAAATATTCATAGGCATATGATACTTTAGCATTTGTAAGTTTGACCTGTTATGTTTAATAAAAAATATGTTAAAATTTAAATATCTAATTGCAATAAAAACGAAATAGTCTTTCTACAAAAAGGTTTACTGATGTTTAGCAGTAAACTAAAAACACTGGGTTCCATCATATTTGAAATTCATCTCCGATCAAGTTACTGAAGATGGATGCAAGCTGTTTGGTTTTAACGAAAAACAACATTTTAAACAGCAGTTGTCAAGCAATAGTATTTCAAATATATTATGTATTGAAACACCGACAGGAAATTGGAACACTTTTTACCATCTATCCTAGGGATATATTTGACTAAAATACTATTCGAACAGAGATAATTACACTAAGAGATCACTGATGTGTAAATATGCTTGCAAACACTCATTTCAAATTATACCTACGTGGTAATAGCAGCAGCCAATAAACTTTTAGATGTATTATATGCAAATTATATATAGTCAGCAAAAGTTAATTCACAAAATTATATTTGAATACGTGAATTACCTCAACATTTTCATTTTCCCAATAATATCTTAATTGTGATAACCAGTTGAAATCATTTTCTGATGTAACGCCTAGTTTAATCATATCATGAACAACATCACGTGCATGTACATCGATAACGACAAGCGCTCCAAGTGTAATACGTTGTTGTGCATTTAATTTTCCACGAACTAACTTAACAATAGCACTCATTTGTCGATCTAATTTTTTATAATAATTTTCTAAACCTTTAATTCCATAAATAAGTGATTCATGTACTTCAGATGTCCAATATATTTGTGATACGCATAGAACAACTTGTCCAGGCCACTGACAAACCCACAGTTCACGATCTTCTTTTTCATAAGCCTTTAAAAAGTAGAAATTGAAATGGAACTGAGTTTTAAGATTGCAATTGTAATAAGTAGATAATTCACTGTTTGATGGTATTTAAGTGGTATCAATCATGTTATCATACAACATGGGATTTATTGTAGCCTTTAATAAATGTATTTTCTTCATTGACGGTTGCCATTTCTCTAGATTTTTTATTTAGTGATATGAGTGTTATACTTTATATAACATGTATTAGAAATTTATTAAACCTGTTAGAAGTTACTAAGAGGGTGGCGGAATATCAAGAATTGATCAAAGTAATAAATATAGGTCTTTGGATAAGAGCTCGGTGTTTTGAAGTTTAAATGCTTGGCTGAAGAACCTTAGGTGTTTTGTTTGATTTAAGTTAGTTCTTGGATAAGCACCACTAAGCTCAAGCCTACTAGGACCAATCAACTGTCCAGTCTTCGTTGGTTTTAGTCTATTATGTAAAACCATAAAATTTGCTTTAAGTTCGTTGGTGAAACCGGTATCTGAAATCTGAGTTATACAAATGACGATTCTAAAGGAAATATGGGTATTTGGGGGAAAATGAATCCTGACATTTAACTCAATACTGGTTATATTTTCATCGAAGATTTATAACCACTGAAATTGACGATTTTTAGAAACCGATCAGTCGCTTATGTACAAACAAATATAAAGAAACATCAACAACAATTTTATTACCTAGTATTCTTTTAACGACAGACAAATAAGTCATAAAGTAGTTAGCATGCGAACATAAACAACACATATGGAAAAACCTATGAATGGTTGTAACATGTCAAGAGATCATCAGTCCTTACATATTCTGATAACAGCATCAGAAGATAAATCGTAACTAACTTTAGCCACAACTTTTTGAATGTTGGTTCCAATGGCGTACAAAAAAGTAGACTTTCTATTTGGAGGATAAAAAGTGATAGTCTAATTAATTTTGAACCTCCGATAGCTCACCTAATTTCATATTTATTTTCAAATGAATATACAATGAAATTCTTTCCCTTTCTTATTTAAAACTTTTGCTGCAAAATACGGAAACTTACTTCTATAGCAGCTGCTATCACATCTCGAACAGACATGAGCATTATCTTTTCTACTTGTAATAGCCATTTTTCCACTGAACCACGTGCTTCTGACGTACTTATTGTCTAGGAAAAGTATTTATAAAGGAAGGTATACTGGTATCGAAAACTTACATATAATGAAATGTTAAAAATTAGAATTTAATTCCTATTTAGCTGTGTTAATTTGACTGCTGATGAATATAACATAAAGCCAACTAATAATACTTATTCGATTGATAGGATAGATAACGTGCAAATACGATACGGTAACCATGCGAACAGAAAAAATGTGTAAGTCAATGTTCTATATGAACTTTATTAATTTTCGTCAGAAAAGCTTTGATCAATGCGTAAATTATTTGCTTCGGATTCGCGGACTACTCACTATTTAAATGTAGCATAATTTGAATCCATTTTGTATTGTTTATTTGAATCTTCCCATTGATCTTTAGGACTGCGATTGAGCAGTCTCTTATTGCCATATGTGCATTTTGTGCAGATTGCTTCGCTATTGCCTCAAGTTTAAAGCGAACGCTATTGCGTTCGAGTCTCGGAATGAGAATCAAATTTCATGTGTACGTACATCCGGCTGGCGAGCCCCAAATAGGATGAAACGCGCGTCCTGGATTCTACTGTTAGCCACCATTCATCCTTGCTTGTAAAATAATTTGGTCTACCAGTATTTCACGCTATTTGATAAACGAAAGTGGATGTAAGTCTATACAATAGAATATTATCAAAAATCATATCGAGAGTCTCAAAACCTATCAAATTTGTTGACCTTATATGTCAACAAACTGAGAATTATCTGACTGACATAGTTTTGATGATAATAATTTAAATTCAATTATGGCAACAAGAAAGTTTCGAACTAATAGATTCTTATTATGAGGTGCGTTTGGCGATTTTAAAAACAGTCAGTATAATTGATTGGTTTCAATTAGAAATTTATTAAGTATCGAATAGTAGTGTTATATCCCGTGGAGATTTATGAATGATAACTTTGAGAACTATTTATGGACCAATGTGATATGTATATTTCCTACTGTATAATTGTTAAGTAACTAAACTTTTCGTATTCATGTTCCTCTTATTATAAGCTTTATTTTGACCTGTAGACTATTATTATACGATTGACCATTCTTGAGTTATCCCCAGTCTATTAATTACTATTCCCTCCCTATTCACAGCCACGTTTGGTCAAATCTTGTACAAATGTTATTTTCCATTTTATGGTACGATGTGGTCAGTTTGCTTGATAAATAAACCCAGTATGTTTGTGAATAATGATTCATATTGTAGAGGCTGTTATTGGTGTTCTGGACTTAACTGGCTGGGCTAGCTAGAAAGCAAGACTGATAAGTACTCAAGACTGTTCATACAGCTTTTGTGTATCATTGTGCGATCAATAAATTCACTGCTCTCCATTTGGCGGTCTTATAACGTCATATTTATAAACTGGGCACAGAGGCAATCGATATAACAAGTAATAAACAATTATTTTATTCTAATATGGAACAACTCAAAAGCCCGATATTTCCCCACAGACCAGGGATCGAACCAAGAACGTTTAGGCCTTACAACATGTCATAACCACATAGGTACTCACAATAAGACGTAAGAACACTCATTAATTAATTAGACATATTTATTAAATGATAAATTTATTTAAGTGATATGATTATAATTACCTGACTTAATTGAACTTTTTCACCTTCACTTGAAAACATTGCTTTAATATTTAATTGATCATCAAATTCTAATTTAGCAATACCTTCAAAACATTTTTTTAAATGGGGTTGTACACGTAATGGATCTTTTGTTTCTGATAAAATTTCCAACATTTCATCATTAGATAAAAAGAAAAATCTTGCAAAATATAAACGCTTCTTTTCTAAATAAGCATTTAAACCTTTATTAATTTTATCTAATAATCCGTTACTATCTTTAATTTTATCTAAAATTCCAAGGAAATCAGTTGCCTAAATTGTTTGTTTTGGATCAAAAAAAAAGAAAAGAATGAATGAATATTCTAAGTTAAAAATGATAATTCTACGTAGTTGCACTACATGAGTCAATTGAAGCTCGACCGCCTTGGAAAACCTGTAAGCCGTTTCGTCCTATTATGGGACTCCTCAGACATTAACACCGTTGGATACCGGCTCAGTGGTCTATCGGTTAAGTGCTCTGGCGCGAGACTGGTAGGTCCTCAGTTCGAATCTCGCGAGTGCGGGATCGTGGATACGCACTGCTGACGAGCCCACTAATAGGATGAAACGGCCGTTCAGTGTTTCCAGCTTTCCCATGGTGGTCTAGCTTCAATTGACTCATGACTTTAACTATGAAAAATACTGAAATCTCCACAGAACCCCTTCTGATGATAATTATACAAGTGAAATTCATAATATCATTGAGATTAATTAATGAGTTATTGTAAATTAGAGAAGAAAATGTATGCGATCGTTGTATTGTAGTGTAGTCTACTTATATCCATATAAGTAGTATATATGGAGATGGTCAGACATAGAATGTATTTTGGCAGAAGACCGATAAAGGAAGAACTGAAATGAAGCGTAATTGGTAGGAAAATGTATGAGCATTGGAATTAGAGAAGATGAACGGATATGTACAGAAGGAACAGTGAAGATTAGGACAATTGATTGTTACTTTGCAAATTAACTGTTTGTTGTATGGTTAACAGAGTTTAGTGAGATAGTCTATAATTTGTGCTTAAATACATTCGATTGTCCCAACTAGAGTTCTTGTTCATTACAGTATCAGTTATCACAATGGGAGAAGAATTACATAAAATGTAATCTGAATATTAAGGCTTCATTGAGAATATATATGTTATGTCTATGTGTAATACTTACTAACATAGAATAATTGATTGAGAATATGCGGTCTCTTGTGGAGCATGAATAATTTGGACTGTGAAAAATGATCAAAATTGAATGTGTCTCTCACACACATAGCACCTAGGCTTAGAATTTTTAGGTTAAATAGAAATAGGAGTAGGATTAAACAGAGGAATAAGTTATCTAGCTTTTCAAACTTTATAGGAAACATGGGAAAATGTGTATAAGTCTTGTTGAGGTACGTGTTTTTACTTCAATTTCAGATAGCAAACACTTAGTTTACTATCGAAATTTATCAAACGGACTAACTGATTTAAACTTATTTTATGCTTGCTTCAAATTGGAGTGGAGGGTGGAACTGTCAAAAGCTACAAAAAAACATCTCATAATGGATTATTTGTAATATCTTTCTGATGAAGTGTTGAAAAATTGAGCCAAAATTTTATCACGAGTGTCAAGTGATACCAATTTTGATTGCTTTATGTTGTTTATTTATGACTGGTAGGGGATTGAAGGTTAATGGTTGCTAAGAAATTTCAACGTAGTAAGTGTTTGTTTGGTTGCTAATATAGGGGTTTGGTCATTAGATTAAGTTTGTTAATGTTGGGACTAGGATGAAACCTCTCTATCGTATTTATCAGATCTCAACAAATTTGGTTCTAAATAAACACCATCTACAAATTTGTGGAATAACATAACTAGAAATATCGGAGAGACTATAGTTTATGGAGGACCTCTGAACGAATCTAAAGTGGCCTTGAGAAATATTAGTCAATCAGGTAACAGTTAGTATAGAGTAAAAATATATTATACAACACCAAAGAATTAGAGTGGATACACTTCTTTTGCACGATCCAAAAACTTGTCAAGGTTAGGAAAAGGTTCAAAGGTTTTAAAATCGTAATGCATAAGGTAGAGGAACTCATCCATGTGGCTTTTTAATACCCGGTCTCTCGAGCTGTGATCAGGTCACAAAAACTCTCTCAGCCTCGACCACATAGCCTCAATATTGTTTGTATGTACTTCGGTTGTGTAAGTTTGTCATTTTTATTACGCATATATCCCTGCAATACTCATACCTCTGAACAGCCGAAGCTTCAGTAACATCTGAGAATATTGCAGTCAATAATACTGGTGATTTTATTATACAGTACGCAGCAATTATTATAATTTGCCTTAGTCTCAATCTGGATCGAGCGAAAAAAGTTCCTATTCTAGCAGACTTCTTCCTCTAACATATATTACATCGAAGGACAACATAACTGTAGTCTGCAAAAGATCTATAAGTCATTTGATTACCGCAATTACAAATAAAGGAACTTCTTGGTGGTCCCATTTATTGTAACCGCTTAATTCTCATGTCTTCTCTAAAATCCTCTGTGAACCGATTGTACATGAGCATAAAGTACTGAAATTGGTGCTGTGACCTTGAAATCCTTCAAACGCTTCTGATTGGCTCGTCCATAAATTATAGTATCGCCTATAATTATGATGTCACTATATGTGTTCAATAAAAGCAAGCAAATAAAATTCACATTTTTAATGTACCTTCAAAACATTTGGATCTTTAACTGTATTTTTCATGATATCTTTGAAATTACGGTTTACAACTTGAAAAAGACGTCCTTCTTCAGGCATTTGTTGCATAATATCTTCTGAACTAAATATAGGATCTAAATATAACCACTGAGCTTGCATTTTTAACCATTCATCCAATGTTTCTTGTATATGCAGAAGACGTTCTTCCCATGCCTACCAATAACGGAAATATAGATACTTGAAAACATTACAAAAATGAAACAATAAAATTTTCAGTTGTTTATAACTGCTTTGAGTAGATAGTCTAATATTATTGTCACTGGCTATATCAGTTTTTTCTTCAAAATGTCGGAAATAATTTGCTGATGAATACCGACTCAAACAAAGTACTTATCCAGGGCATCATATTGATTCTTTGCTATAATTTAACATCAAGCATGATGTATCACGATATTGAGCCATCAGTGGTATTGAACCCCTTAGACTCAATCCCTTTTGTGGTTATAGGTCCTCACTGTTATAGGTACATACCTGAAGACAAGGTATTTGTTTACTGCTATCTAACTTTTAATGTTACTTCAAACGATGTAAGTTTATGACAAAAATTATTGTCAAGTGTTTTCTAAATGAACTTACTTTAATTTCCTTCTCAAATGGTTTAATAAATGGTGATCCTCGCATTGTTTGTGTTTTACTAATCTGGTCATCTAACATTTGTTGTATATCGTCAACAGACGCAAGTATAAATATACCAGATTCACGATATGGAATTAAATTAAATGATATTTCAGTCCAATCATCGTGCATTTTATTCATATTGGTCTCCAAAGTAAATTCTTTACTTGCTCCGCTTGATATACTAGCAAATTGTTCCATAAATGTGTCCAAATTTAATTGCAGCATTTTAGCTAATGATGTACCACTATCTGGTGTTAAATCTTTACCAGCTATCTGTGACATTGCATCCCAATGTCGTGTTCTTATACCTGGATTGCATAATATCGCTATAATTGGTATATTTTCCTTTAATGTAAGAAAAAACCCAGAAATAGTTAGAAAATTACACAATCGCATACTCATTTCAAACAATGATTTCACAGTTTTAAGTAGTGGTCAAGACTTGTGGGCTATCAAATGTAATGTTGCTTCTAATTAAGGTGACACCACATTATTTTATAAGAAATATGTTTCTATTCATTTGAAGATCACTTTCATAATCGTCTGGAGTATGCATCAACTGCAGTCAATAATTTGTTGTAAATGGGAATGAATAATTGGTTTATGACCCTGATTGTAATATTCAAGTTGAACTATGTTCGAAAGTATGAAAAATTCATTACGTTTTTCCTAATGATAAGAAGCGAAGATTCACTATGCCACTTTTATGTCAACTACGGAAGACCTATCATAGTAAAGATGCTACATTGTAGATTGACTAGGATATATCTTCGGCACTGAAGTTTTCTGTCACTAGGATAATTGATGCTTAAAGATTTTGCGTATACATATATATGGTAAAAATAGTTGCTACTGCTAGAAGTACTGGTGAAAATGTTCATTGCTAAAAATTATGTATCTTTGGTTTATTCCATACTTATAAGGTTTAAAGTAAACCTACGATATGTTATTCAGTTGGTTAACCTACATAGATATTAGTTCGAAATTTCATTATATTGGTTTTCTAGCACACGGTTGCTTTTATTTGCCAGCTGCTAGCATACTTAACATGTAGAGGAGATTTATATTTATTTGGACTTAATAGTACTCTCTGAACAATCATACATTTACCTCTAAATCGAGCTTGAACAGACCTGATAAAGTTAGTAGGTGATATAGTTTGGTTATTTTTACTTTTGAAACTCATTGATATATTTAAGTCTTATCAAATATTTACTTAAATGTACGCATATAATTCAGTGAATATGTATCATGATTGTATTAGTTAAGGGAACAAAATTATCAAATGTAGGTTATATGAAAACATTATGTTGTGTAATAACCAATAAATAGATTATAGGTGGTTTTTTATCACAGTTTATTTTGATTAGTCAAATAACTGGTAGGATATCGAGATCCTTTATGAATATATTTTGTCATATTTCTAAAAATCATTACTAGAAGGGATTCATAAGTAATGACAGGATTTAATCTAAAATTACCGACGTCATTGAAATGGGTTTTTCTTTCAACTTGCAGGTATTTCATTAATGTGATATTTGCTTAACATCACTCAGTCATATGAGTTAAGAAACCAGTGTTGGGCTTTAGTACAGATCTAATTCCTAATGAAGATATCCAGATTTCCAAAGCAAAATTAGTTATATATATATATATATATATATATATATATATCTGAATGATAAATTTCCATTCTAAAATAGATCAATTTTAAGTGGTAAAAGTTTCACCTTAAATTTTTTCATTTGATTTTGAACATCTTTAATTATATTTAAAGCTGCAGGCGGTTTAACTTCTTCCATTTCATCGTCTTCCTGTTCAACTATCTTAGTAACATCTTCCTTTGTCACAACTTCTGAAACTGTTGTACCTGTGTCTATACTTGCCAAACGACGTCGTCTTTTTCGTTCTCTATTTCTTTCATCTGCCTCCATAGTCATTTTTTTATATTTCGCTGTGAAAAGTTTCTGAAGTTTGTATAGTTCACGCCAATATTCTTCTACTTCAGCATCGATTGCCTCAGCGTTTAATTTATCAAATTCACCATAAAGCCAACTAGATTTTGAATATTGAAAAGGTTTATTGAATATAAAGTACTTGTCTGTTATTTCTATAATAATATTACATTTTCAAACATAAATCAAGTTGATGTTATGAATATTTCAGATAACGACCACAAAAATAACATCCCAAAGGAGGTAAGTTTCAATTGGGAATGCCATGAGAAATTACAGTTTTTTAAACAATCTATCTACTATTCTCGAACAACAAGTTTACTTAGGTTTATGAACTTCTACTTTTCAAAACGTAATAATAAATAGTCAGACATTACGGAATAGTATTTCATTTAATTTATGGTAATGAAGTCTTAGAATCATGGTCGTTAGTGCAGAAGTGTGTTAAGAGAAACTTAGGGACAGCTAAACGAAGACATGGTATCAGTCTATGAAATCATGGACTAATGGTCTGAGTTGTGTTGGTAAATGTAAACCAATTGGTTGTAGCCTGCTTGATAGCTTCCATCAACATTTAAATACTTTAGTTTACATGGATCAGAATCACTCGTGAATTCATTCTATGTATTACCTTAGATGTTGAATTCCAGTATAGCTTTTTACAAATATTTCCACTCGATCTCCTTAAACTGTTTCTCAATGTTCAGTCTCTCTTATGATCGTTCCTATTACTCTATACATATCTATTTTACTGTTCATTTTGTTATTTTCATCTCCGTGCAAATTTGGAGTTGCAAAACGGGTCAACGTGCATCACTTCCAGGTTCTGTGCTGATCATATCTGTATCCCTGTATAAACATTACGCCATAACATGACAACTGAATTAAAATTTTATGATGAAATGTTAAGTTAATAAATTTCAAATATACATCAAATCTTTTTCACATCAAAACACTTTACTTACCGTCTTTCTGATTTGGAATACTTAACTACAGTAGTAAATAATCTAAGAAAAGGTTCTGCTAAATTTCGAATCTCTTCCACTTCAGGATAATTACTAATCTGGAGTTTGTATAAATCTTCTTCTTTATTAATCCACATTTTTTCATTTTCTGCATCTTGAAGACGTTTTAAAACTCCCCGAACATCTTGAACATATTGATTTTGCATTTCAGCATCTACTTCTCCATAGTCATTAAATTCATCAACACGATTTTTCAATCGGTTCAATTCAGCGATTAATTTTTCACGTTTTGCTACAACAGCTGCTTCGCCGACTGCACGCATTCGTTCTTGTAACTGAAAATAATTTTTCAGAATTTCATTTTTTTGGTCAATAAGCATTTAAATCACATCAATTGATTAGTTTTTAGTAATTAATGGTTGTAAACTTCTTAGTCATAAGAGGAATTAATAGCAAACACAGCACCTCGAACTATGACACTCTTTGATAATACTTGGAATCCTACATGGGAAATAAATCACTTTAATTGGGTAGATATGTTTTATTGATGAATGTTAGTAGACAAGAAACCAACACTCATGACCTTTTAATCACTGTCTCCAATCATAATAACATAAAATTAAGTATAACATAATGGGAATTCATTTGGTCTACTGGTCACATTCCAATTTTTTTAATAGACTTTAAACTACATAACATGATACTGGATACTTTTATATAATTGAAAACTGATAATATTTACTTTATCATTTGCGTCAAATTCAGGAATAATTCGTGTTTTCCATGTCAATACAGCACTGTTTTTTGCTAGTTCCTCTGGATCAAAGAAATATACATCGAGTAAATAGTTTAAATATTCCATAGTTAACTAAAAGAAAAGAAAAATTCAGTAAGCTATTCGAAAGAATATTCATGGTTAGTTAACACATAATAATCTATTGTAAAACTGACAGTTCTTATATCTTACATACATCTAGTTCAAAGCAAGTGCTGGCTAAGGTCTATGTACCTCGCTCTACCAGAGCAGGTGAACTGATAGTTGCCTATACAGGGGAATAAAGCTTGAGCTCCACGGATACAGAAAACACGTTTTTACTAGCCATTAGTGGCAGTTTTTGCGCATAGGATGTTATTTTTACAGCTATCGACAGTCGATTCTTAAAAACATGATTTTGCTCACTTTTGAATTGCACATTCATTTCGTCATATTTCTTTGAAAGGGAATTGCCGTATTCTTCGTCTCCACGTTCTTTCGTGACTTGGATAACTGTTTTTACCCAATGTTTTTCTGAGGGACGCAAGTTCTTTTAATTATCTTTATTCACATTATAATCTGTTGCTAACTTATTACCTTTGAATGGTATTTCGTTTGCACAGACACAATCTTTTATTGTTACTATTATAATTTTTCTTTCACATCATCATGTACTCACGGAATCGACACTTGAAAATAAACATGGAAGATTTATAGAAATGAGGTAGTAATGCGGTGAATACTACTGACAAGATTACTTGTGAATAGTATGTAGTGGAACATGGTGTCGAAGCTGTCACAGTCGGAAAACATAGAGAAGTGCTCCAGTATGTCAAAAGTACGGTGCAGACAGAACATTTGAAGACCAGATGAGGAGATAGTGCGGATTGCAGAACACACTTTGAGATGTAAATGGATGGTCGAAGGTTGTAGATACATATTAAACAAGCACTGAACATAAAAACTATCCAAGGTTAACATAAGTTCAGAGATTTAAATGTTATTCATGCTATATCTACATACGTAAAGAGATCCAAATTTGTTTTCTTTAACCGATAGTCTAAAAATTTGAATAACTCGTAAGATATTTGGAAACGATCTGAAGGCTAATAAAAGACTGTAACTTGAAAAATTTTATAAAATGAAACAGTTAACTGATCACTTAACGAACATAAAGTAAATGAGAAGGAAGAATAAATGATTGAATGATATCTTATTATTGTAAGAGTATTTAGGAGCATAGTAGTATGAAGGGTTGAATATACTACTTCGAACACAAGATTTGTTGGAGCCCCAAGAGAGAAGATTTTTAAACACTATTGATAACCATAATACATATCTGCTTTAAAACAGACTTATGGGTAAACTAACTAATGGAAACGATTTGACAGAATGAGTAAGTTCATTAGTTAGAGGAAATATTTTCCGTTAAGAACTGCTGTTAATTTTAACTGGAATCATATTTTGTTTACTTATGAGTTTATTAGTTTATTTTATTACAATAAACTATTAGCTCAGTTTTATTTCATTCATCTTCGTTTAAACTCATTTTGTGATTGAATATACGATTCTTTGTAACAGCTATCAGTTTAGCACGATCATAAATTGTTGTTTTTGATGACATTTGTCTACTTATATTCATATAAGTAGTATATATGGCGATGGTCAGACATAGAATGTATTTTGGCAGAAGACCGATAAGGAATGAACTGAAATGAAGTGCAATCAGTACGAAAATGCATGAGCAACGAAATTAGAGAAGATGGATTGATATTTACAGGAGGAACAGTGAAGATTAAGACAATTGATTGTTATTTTGCAAATTAACCGTTTGCTGTATGGTTAACAGAATTTAGTGAGATAGTCTATAAATTGTGTCTAAATGCACTCGATTGTCCCCAACTAGTGTTCTCATTCATTAAACTATGGCTATTATTTTTAATATTTTATTAAATCTTCATTTAGCTCACTACCATTTTATTCATCTTTCTGTTAAATGAATGATTTTTACGCTTACAATTTCTAAAACGTATTCAAATTACTCCGAAATTATACAATAATTAAGCGAACAACCTTATCAATTTAACCGATTTTGTCTTTAAAGTTTGTCTTCAAATGATGTTACATGAGTAAATACACGTGCTGAAAATCCTTGTCATTTCGGTTGTTGTATTATCTTACAGTACCAATGTAGAGCCTGTGAAATATCATTGGTACCTAGCCAACTCATTTGGCAATCAGGTCACTAACTATAAAACAGTTCAGCGATTCTTTTCATATTCATGGACAACCAATACACATTATTCAAATGCACGCCATGGACAGGCGCATGCGCCACTGGTCGAACTTTATTTCTTTTACTTACTCTTCTTAATATAATTCTTTAATGACGCTATTTGTGCTGTACAGTCATCAAAGTAGACATAGTACCTGGATACGACTAAAGGGTAATCCACTTTAGATATTAACCGTATGGTGTGACCTCGGAGTAAGCTGGAAGGTTACGCCATTTTCGTTCAGCTTGAGTAGGCTGTCGATCATTCACACAGATCGTCTACATTGGTGATCTACACGAAGAAGACTGTAATAAGGTTAGAGAACCCATAAAATGATATGAATTCTTTATGTTTCCTTGTTATCTTTAATGTATTCAAAATAAGTGTTAAATAACTTGGTTCTCATTACGGTTCTCAGAACTTATCAGAAAAGTGTAAGGTTTATTTAGTTCCCGTAGTGATTCATCAAATCAAATGAGTAATGCACGAATAAGGAATAGAACAAAAATAACTTCCCATTTTGATAGAAATTTGGATAAATAATGATTTCGAAAAATATAGTCATAGTAACAAACTATCTATTTGATACTGAACAACAGATCTCATCAAAAGCCCGTTAAAATACTAAGTTTACTCACTGAAATCTTCTCGGTCATACGAATCATACCCTGACATCGAGCTTCTTCCATATATTGAATCATATCAATTAATTCTTCACTATTTTGTGGTATTGTATGACAGCGATTTCGAATTTCTTCGAATGTTGCACAGATTCTTTATTATTTGAAAAGGATAAGATATGTTAATAAGTTTAAACATCATGTATTCCATATCGCCAATATATATATATTGAATTTAGGAATTATGTATGATTGTGATGTGGAGACTATTTCAAAACAAAAATTTCATTACAATCTTTTCCACGGAATTCTCAATCAGATAATCATCAGGGTCTCTTTATGCATTTAATGTGGTATCAGTTAAGTAAATCAAAAACGTTTATTTTCAAATTTAGCTGCACTCAATTCGTATTCTTAGTGTGAAACTTGGAAATATATGTTATGAAATGAATGATCTATCATATTACATTATTTTACACAGATGATTTTGATCCCACTAATATCCATGAGGAAAGGATTGACAATGTAAAGAGCAGCATTCCTAAGGTTGATTAACATATGGAACTCAAAACAACTGTCAGCCAACATCAAAGTCAAAATCTTCAATATGAATGTCAAGACAGTTCTATTTTACGGAGATAAAACTTCGAGAACTACCATAACCATCACTGAAAAGGTACAGGTATTTCTAAATGTTTGTCTACCGAAGATATTCATTGTTTGTTGGACGGATACCATCAACAACAGCCTACTGTGAGAGACAAGAAATCAGCTTCCAGCTGAAGAGGAAACTAGGAAAAGACGTTGGAAGTGTATATGACATAGAAGCACTAACTTGAAATCCTGGTAGGAAAAGCAAAAGAGAATGACCAAGGAACACATTGAATCGGCAGTCAGAAGAAGACAACAAAAGAAAGAACAGAGACTTTAGACAACTGGGAAAGATTGTCCAAGACAGAGCTCGATGGAAAATCCTGATGGGCGGTCTATGCTCCTTCACAAGGGATAACAGGCATAAGCAAATAAGTAAGTGTTCATAGAATTCTGATCGAGTAATATGAAGAAAGTATGATTGTATACAAGCACTAAAATGGTGTAGTGGTAGATGGAAATAGGTTAAACAACATATATACTAAAAACAGACCAAAGCATAATTTACAGTTAAAAAGAAAAACAAAAAATTGATAAGAAGGGAAAATGAATACAAATCTTAACATTACTGGATGGGAAATAATGCATAAATCTGTCTATTTCACCAAAAACAATTTTTCCCATGTTAATCAGCTAAATTTTCTAGTGTCAGGAATTCGCTAAGGAAAAACGTTTATAACTTGCACAAATAATTAGTGATTATGGTTTAAAGATATGGAAATTAGACACCTAAGGCTGAACAAAATGCATTATGTATCACTTTGTTTGAGCCTTGAAGTAAACATGACTGAAGTTAACACCCACTTCTAAGGAAAGGATAAGTTCCAGTTTCAAAAGATAATAATCAAACATGCTGACGGGATATAGCGTTAAAAAACTTATTTATATAACTGTTACCAAGTAATTCCACTGATAGTTAAAAACTATAGACATAAATCCTTTTCAGAAATTTGCTATACTTATTTCATTTTCAAAACAGGTCACTGAGCTTTTTGAAACGATCAGTATTATTTTTAGAAATAGTTCGCATAGTTACTCTAAGCACTACTACAACGGATACAAATTAATCCTTCTAGAACCGTATTTTATGCATGAATTGACAAATTACACCTTTAAATGAAAATACTTTCAATGTTTTTCTTATAAAAAACAGACTGCCCATTATGCTTCATGTGCCAATATTTTATAGTCGTCAGCTACAAAGAACCGAAAATTTTAGATGACATAGTCATATATTATAAAACATCCAATATCAGTAATTGACCAAAGGACAAATATTTTGAACACATTTTACATACTCATCATTATTTCGTGTGAAATCTGAAACTACTCGATCTAACAATAAGTTCGCCAATCGATAACATTCTTTGTATAGACCAATTTTAACATCTCCACAATCAAGTTGTATTAAATCAAAATATTCGGTATTTGGTAAATTCATCACTTCATTTGCTAAATCATGCAATTTATTTATGTACTATAGAATGGACAGAAACAAACAAATAAAGTTATTTCCTATTATCATGCTTAATATTATAATGCATCTATTATCTACTAAATCTAACTAAACTGAATATGAAATATGGGAGATATAAAATGACTTTAAATTACACTTCTAAAGTTCATAAATACTATGAAATAACTGATCACAGCCATTATTTCTTGTCTTAACACCTTTCATGTGTGCAAGTAGTCAGCCTCAGGAATGTTCTTATTGAGCAATCGATTGACGGTGAACTTGTAAGGCTTAAGAAAGCTTCAAACAGCTTTCGCTATATTGTAACTGTTTACTTTCACCTACATATAATCGCTCTCATCTCTATCACGCACTAGATAATAGTGCTACTTTCAATTACATTTTGACTAACGAATAGCAATGAAATTAAAGATTCATGTTTTTGTTTCTGTTCAGATCTCTTCAGCTGGACTTACATACATCACAGTACTGATATTCACAGTAAAATGAGAAAGCAATATTAATAAAGTAATACCAACTCTTATAAGTATACATTTTCTGTGTTTTTGTTAAATTAATTTAAATATAATAATGATTCAACGTACTTCACAGTATTCTTTAAATTGTTTGTTACTTCCTAGAAATTCTTCGACCTTCTTAGCTTCTTTACCATCAAATATAAATGAATATGGTTCAACTATAAAGCAAATATAGAACAATTGAACTTAGCCTGAAGAAACCTACCAATAACCTTAGTTAAATATTGTTGTGGTACTTCAAAATAACGCTTTACAGCTTCTTTTAATTTTTGTTTACATATTTCATAAACATCAGACGGAATTTTTGTTTCTATATACATTGGAATTGGTGATGAATTTAACCAGCTTTGAACTGTTTGAATCTGTTCAATTTGAACAATAAAATTACACAAAGGATAAATAACAATAAAAACGAAAATATCGCTTGGAACTTGCAA